>NW_025111267.1:0-139352 GCF_015237465.2 Chelonia mydas | reverse complement strand
ACACCCCAGCCCCCTGCCCTGACTCCTGCACCCCCCTCACACACCCCAGCCCCCTGCCCTGACTCCTTACCCCCTCACACACCCCAGCCCCCTGCCCTGACTCCTCCACCCCCTCACACCCCCAGCCCCCTGCCCTGACTCCTCCCCCCTCACACACCTCCAGCCCCCTGCCCTGACTCCTGTACTCCCACACACACCCCCAGCCCCCTGCCCTGACTCCTGCACCCCCTCACACACCACCCAGTCCCCAGTCCTGACTCCTGCACCCACACACATCCCCACCCACATCCTGAGCACCAAACGGGAGCTCCTGCACCCTCCCCCCACATACCCACCTGCACCCCTCCCCAAATGGGAACTGCCCCAGGTAAGTGCTCCACACCCCAACCTCCTGCACCAACCCTGAGCCCCCTCCCTCATTCTAGCTCCTGTTCAGACCCTGCACCCCAACCTCCAGCCTTCTCCTTCACACCCAGCCCTGTGCTCAGTGCACCCCCACCCTCATCTCGGTGCAGAGCGAGACGAAGAGAATGGGCTAGAACCAGGGCCAAGGATCACTCTCTGTGGGCAGGCGTGCGGGGGGGCATCCTGTTTGCCCTGCTGCCCTTGCAGCTTACCCCCAGCCCCTTTCTTGCTCCAAGGACTAATCCTAGCTCCCGCACCGCTGTGCTTTTGCCCTCAGCCCCTGCCTTGCTCCAGTCAACAGAAAAGTTTTGTAAATGAGTTCTAATAGTTCATGATTAGGGACCCAATCTTATGGGGGTCCACAGGCTTCTGTATAGATTATTTAGGTTAATTTTTCTATCTACGCAATGGGACTTAGTGCTCAGTCTAGAAGATAGCATCAGAGATGCTGAGTTTTGCAGTTCTCAGACTGGATTTGTGTCTCCAGAGATAACATTCTTGTTAACAGCAAAAATGTTTTAAATAAATAAATAAATAATATATAGAGATGAGAAATAACAGACCTCAACCCTATTGTCCCTCTGCAAATTTGTGTATACAGAGTCAATCCCTAACCTCTCTCTAAAAGTGCAAAGTTTCCAAAAGTTCAATGAATAGAAGATTGTTGGGGCGGAATAGATCTGGACAAGAAAAGAAGTCTGGAGATAAAGGTGAGGGACATCTGCTTTTTTGTTAAACTATTCTGTTTGCTGTTGAAGAAAAATATCCAGAATACTTACTTAACGTTGTTGTTTTAGTTAAATAAAACAATTTAAATATCTGTCTGGTGATGTTCTCCTCCTAATACAGCCTGGCAAGAAAATCCTCCAAATATTAATGATAGTTCACCTCCCAATAACTTCATAAATATCTGCTTCAGTTACCTTTGGGAAATGAAATAACCAAACACTCATTTACTTTCTGATATAGCTGTAAAACTAATCTGAAAAGTTTTCAAAATAAATCACGGTTTAAAAATGTATCGTGTGTACCTTCTAAAAATGAAACCTACACCTATCTCTGAGTTGTGAAGAATATGTACTAAGGTTATAACAAACAACAAGAATATACTTTTATGTGGAAAACCATGATTAAATTGAGTCTTCCTGACTCGTGATTTAAATCAAATCCACCCTCCCCGCTGTGCTCTTGCCCCTGGCCTCTTCATTCCCCGGGGGGCCCCACAAATATGTTTGGTGCCGGGCCCACAAAAAGTTAATCTGGTCCTGGGTCAGTTGCTAGATATTGTAGAACTCAGCCAGGATGCTTATTTACCTCTGTATGTTTTTGCGTCCAGTACATCCCCTTTCTATTACCCTCAGGGAGTAGACATGATCATACTGTAACCAAAACCCAGTAGGGCTGTTTTAATCTCCTGCAGACTTCTGCCATTTGCTTGCTCTTTCATGAGTGACACTGCTACAGTTGTCTGACTATTTTGGTGGAGGGGTGTTGTAGGGTTCCCTGGATTGTTGGAAGTGGGTGGATCTGGCTATGTTATCTCACATCAGGGATTCATATTTGACTTTCACAGCTTAGAAGGGACCATTATGATCAGCTCATCTGACCTCCTGAATAACACACAATTCACACAGGAATTCCTACATCAAGCCCACAGTTTTGGTTGACCTAAAGCGTATCTTTTAGAAAGAGAACCAGGAGAGATAGTTGCATTTTTTCTTATTGGAATATTTTTCCATCAGAAAATGCTGATTCCACAAAATCAAAACATTCTGTAGGAAGTATAGATTTTGTGAACATTTCTGAGAGGAAATTATTAAAATGTTTCATTTTGACTTTATCTTTTTGACTTTTAAATTGTACCATAGCACCCACACATCACATCCACAATCACATCCACACGCCCAACACAATCCTTTACCACACATCATTCACACCCCACCCAGCACATAAACAACATACAACTCCAACGCATCACTCCCCGACATAATATACACACTCACATGCAACACCCAACCACCACACACTCTGTACAAATCACATAACACACCACCACCACGTGGATACCATCACACACTGCCACCATGTGCCACACCCACAATGCACCATGCAACATAAGAGTCAAAATGGTACAAAGATGCCTTCTTTAAACAAAGGTGAGCAAATCTAACCTTATCGAAACAAAGCATTTCAACCTTCGCTTAGAATATCATGTTTCATGGAAGGTCTCAGTCTTTATCTTCAAGCCACTAAGGCCGAGATCTGTAGAGGTATTTAAGCTCCATTGAAATCAATGGACATTAGGGGGTTTAAATGCCTCTGAGGATCTGAGTCTTCAGCATTTGGGCCTTTGACAATGAAAGATTCCTTCCCATTCCAGGACTGCATTGATCAGCATTGTCCCTCAGGCACAGTGGAGCTGTCTCCTGCCAGGGGAAGCTCATTTGTTCAGGAGACACTTTTTTTGGTGGTTGATCCGAGACTCTGGACCTAACAGGATCACAAAATCACCTGAACCCTTTTTCTGTTACACTTGAAAGTGAGCTTCTGAAATCTGCCTTCAGTAGCATAAGCTCATAGCATGTCATAAAATAAACCTCCATAAGAATCCATATGCACTTTTTCCCTAGAGGGAAGGATGGAGAACGACCCACATGGGATGAAAGAAAATCATGTCACTTCATGCATCTCTATCCGAAGCTCTGATGCCACAGTGAAGGGCATAGTATCAGAATTTGTAGGGCAGAGAAGAGATTAGGGGCATCTTGTCACTGTCTAATCGTGTGTGTGTGTGTGCTCATTAAGATACCTGTAAATAACCTCCCATTTATCCTCCTGGATTTCAGAGGAAAGTCTGGAGTCTGGATTGGGGGTTAGGGCACTCTCTGGAGTTAGGAATATTTTGTTGCTGGGTTCTGGAGTCCCAAACTGGCAGGGAAAACGGGCTCAGAGGTAGTCTCAGCACATCAGGTGACAGTAGTACCAAACGGGTCTCTGTGACCGAACCCGTCACATCAGTCTCCATCTCTCTCCCTGCTGGTCCACATGGAGCCACCCAACACACCTCATGAGAGAAACATCAGCCCAGGAACAGATCTTCAAAAAGGGTTTAATAAGAAAAAGCAAAAATTCACAATGAAGAAGTGTTAGGGACAAAAAAGCAGGGAAGTTCCAGACTGTCTGATCAATGGGAAATTAGAGGGGAAATCACAGCCCCTGTCTCAGTCAGACTTATTTCTTGCATCTAAACAAAACTGAAATCAAAAAGCTAATTGAAGCAGTTCCCAGGTAGGGATTGTCTCCAATACCCCGATGGGTCAATGAGCATTTGGGACAGGAAGAGTCTAACCATACAGCATTTACATCCTCACAGGATATTTGATCTCAACCCAGCCATTCTTATATTGATGTCCCAGAGACGCCATCATCAACGTCATCATAACCTGGGTCATGAGGAGGTGGGGACAGGGCTCCCTCTCAGCCCCAGAGGCCCCTTCACTTCTTAGCGAGTGCAGACTCCAGCCTGAAAATAGCAAGCAAGTCACATTACAGTCAACGTATTCATTCTCCACCCATGTGCACTCACATAATGGATGGGCAACATACAGCATGGGCTGTGAATCAGCCCCCACCACAGTTCCTCTTAGTGGGCCTCTGACATGTTTAAACCATTATCTCTCTCTCTGTTCTTCAAAGAAAACATGTGGGAGCGGATTCTCTCTGTTCTGAGACCTCCCTGGTGCAGGAGAAGTGTGGGGATGGCAGTGAGCTGGTGACACTCCCTGATAGGCCACTGGGACCGACTCCTGACAGCTGATATAGTCCCTAAGGGACCACATGCCAGCAGACACCTGGTGGCTGGAGCAGGGTGGGGACCCTAGCCCATGGGACTTGCCTGGACATCACAGATCTCACCCACCCACACAATGCTCATTCACACGTTATTCCCATCAAGACCAAAGAAATGCACATTTCATCCAACCCAGTTTCCTTTGAGGTGCAAAGTGGGAGCGCAGTCCTGGGTCCCAGCTCTGATCCTGTGCTAATGGGGACATTTACAGATTGAAGAGAGGGATTTCAAAGCCAGGCCGCTAACTAACCCCACCCCAGGGACCTGCTCTTCCATTACCATCCAGGGCACTGACACCTGGTTTGGGGAAAGGCACTTTGGCCCTGATCCTGCCAATGGACCCATGTAACTGATGATTTGGACAGTCCCACTGAAGTCAGAGAGAGTATTCATGTGAGTAGACTGACAGATGGGATCTAGTATTTGTAGGATCAGGGACCTTATCTAGGAAACCTTCTCTCTGTCTTGATTTCAATCCATTTAACTCTGTTTAGCAGAGGTCAGGGAGGGGACACAGCTGAGAGTTCACCAATAACTGTATTTCAGTGCAGTGACAGTGACCTCTAGTGGCCAGTAAAGGCTCTTCCAGGTGAGTTCTCCACACTCCACTCACCTGTCCGTGAATCCCTGTTCCTGACACTTTCCCCATGGGCCCCCGTGACTTCCTGGGCACTCGGTCCAGAACCAGGGTCGTCTTCAGGGTCAGAAATTTCTCTGGCATCATCATAACCGTCCCCTGGGTCATCTCCAGGCAGGGCAGGGACCTCTGAAATAATGATGGGAATTAATGGTAATGAGAAGAGGCTTTCCACTGAATAGAGAAATAAGCTACATGCCAGGTGTGGCAAAGGAGGGACTTGTGTATTATTTCTTATGAATGCCACATACACCTCAGTTTAGCTGTTTGATATTATCCTGCCAGACTGCACAGGGAAAAACAAAGGAGGCCATTGGAGGGGAAGCAAACAGGAAACATAAAAATAACAAAGACGTGGCTCCTTAAGGCAACAATGAGGGGAGCTGTTAATTGTGGAATGCCCTTGCATAAATTTAAAGGGAAGGTAACACCTTTCTGTATTCAGTGCTATAAAATCCCTCCTGGACAGAGGCAAAGTCCTTTTACCTGTAAAGGGTTAAGAAGCTCAGGTAACCTGCCTGGCACCTGACCCAAAATGACCAATGAGGGGACAAGATACTTTCAAATCTGGACGGGGGGGAAAGGCTTTTGTCTGTCCGTGTGATACCTTTGCCGGAACAGATCAAGGATGCAAGCTCTCCAACTCCTGTAAAGTTAGTAAGTAATCTAGCTAGAAAATGTGTTGGGTTTTCTTTGTTTTGGCTTGTAAAATTAGCTGCGCTGGAGGAAATGTGTATTCCTGTTTTTGTGTCTTTTTGTAACTTAAGGTTTTGCCAAAAGGGATTCTCTATGTTTTGAATCTGACTGCCTGTAAGATTATCTTCCACTCTGATCTTACAGAGTTGTTCTCTTTCCTTTTTTGTTCTTCTAATAAAGTTCTGGGTTTTTTTTAAGAATCTGATTGGGGTTTTGGGGTCTTAAAAATCCAAGGCTGGTTTGTGCTCATCTTGTTTATTCTCAAGCCTCCCCAGGAAAGGGGGTGTAAGGGCTTGGAGGGATATTTTGGGAAATAGGAACTCCAAGTGGTCCTTTCCCTGGTCTTTGTCTAAATCACTTGGTGGTGGCAGCATATGTTCAAGGACAAGATGAAATCGTGCCTTGGGAAAGTTTTTAACCTAAGCTGGTAAAAATAAGCTTCGGGGGTCTTTCATGCGGGTCGCCACATCTGTACCCTAGAGTTCAGAGTGGGGAGGGAACCCTGACAGCCCTTCCCTGGCTCCAGCCAGGCTACTTTGGCTTAATTCTTCCCAGCCCTGAGCTCAGGATCAAAGGGCAGACTAGGGAATGAAGGGGGTGGAGCAGCAGTAGCCAAGGGGTAATGTGGCTTCCAGGAGGCAGATTCATCATTGCTCACCTCGGCTGTCTGGAGTCTGGAGGACGTTCCTCAAGGCAGGCTCCTCCACATTATCGTAATCCAACTGAGACCCCCCTGGGGAAGCTCCCTCTGGAACAGCAAACATCACGGTCAGCTTCCCCTGAACACACCCATTTCCAGCAGGTTTTAGTTCCCCATTAAAGGCCTGTTGTTTTCGAGTTTGGGCTTTTCATCATAGAGTCTGCAGGGGAAGTCAGGGTGACCAGGGGAAAAGGGAGAGTCATGGACATTCTGTGAAACAATAATTGTGCCACCTTTATTTCCTCAAAAATAACTAAGGCCCAGCCCTGCCCCACAGCATCCAATACCAACTTTGTCATGCCCTTCAATGAGATCAGGATCTATGCTGGTATTGAGCTAACCCTGGACCTGTTTCATAGATTCATGGATATTAAGGTCAGAAGGGACCATTATGATCATCTAGTCTGACCTCCTGCACAACGCAGGCCACAGAATCTCACCCACCCACCCTGCGATAAACCTCTCACCTATGTCTGAATCAAATCGTGGTTTAAAGACTTCAAGGAGCACAGAATCCTCCAGCAAGTGACCCGTGCCCCATGCTAGAGGAAGGCGAAAAACCTCCAGGGCCTCTTCCAATCTGCCCTGGAGGAAAATTCCTTCCCGACCCCAAATATGGAGATCAGCTGAACCCTGAGCATATGGGCAAGATTCACCAGTCAGATACCCAGGAAAGAATTCTCTGTAGTAACTCAGATCCCACCCCATCTAACATCCCATCACAGGCTGTGGGAGATAGTAGCTGCCACACCAGAGCTGACCATTGTGAATTCAACTGAACTCTGTAAAGACATGGTTTAAAGTCCTTACATTATATGGGCTGGATCGTGAATTCGGCTATATGCTCCTGTCGAGGAGGCAGGGGGCTAAGGTCATGGGGCATAGATCAGGGGTTGTACAGTGACACGTGTCAGCTGTGGAAGTCAGATTCTTTCATACAGTGTGAATATTTCTCTGCCCGGTTCCCTGCAGCTCCTCCCCTGGGAGAGAGCACAGTCAACCACACACAGAAAGGGTCAGGATTTGTTCACATTTCCATCAAGAGCTGGACAGAAATCTTTGTGTGTCTCTGTGTCCACCCATCCTTGTTACCTTGCTCTGATCCAGGATCATTTTCCCCTCGCTGTCCCCGGTGTAATACTGCAGCTTTGTCACTGAGTCATCTGAATAGGAAACTGGAGAAAGGATAAATGGGATGTTATCACAGTGAGAGCAGCGAAACTGGCTGATGGGCAATGCATCCGGGTCCTGGAGCAAGATTTATGGTCTCACTATATTGCTTCTTCAAGAGAAGATGCTGAATTCACAGCGACTGAGTGGTGAGAGGCTGACACAGACTTTCTAAGCTAAATATCAGTTTTTTGTAGTAAATGTGGCTTTGGGGTGGATAATTCAGACTGGGAAGATGCTGGGAACAGCCATATTGACCTCATGAGGTGAGGCAGGAACTGAGTGAGCCTTTTACCATGGCATCCCCTCCTGTGGGTTTCATTCAAATCCTTCTCATGAACTGGGGAGCCTGTTTTGAGTCACACTCAGGGTGTAAGAATCTCTTTAGAGAGGAATGTTTACCTCTCCTCCTGAATGTTGCTGCTTCATGGCCTGATCCAGCAGAAAATTATGGCTGAGGCTGCTGGTCCAGATCTCCTCAGCCACGGACATGACTCCCATTTTGTTGTGGAAGATACTCCCCCTCCCCGCCTTTTTGACAGATAAGGCCACACCCCTCCCATGATCAGAGTCTGTGACCAACCCCCACCATTAGCAGAGAGGAGAATGTGCATCTCAGAAGTAGCCTCAGGGGGAAGCACTGACCATGCTCAGAGTGCCCCACAATGTGCTAAACTGAGAGCAGCATCTTCCCCCTGATTGACATTCAGTCAAAATGACGTAAACAGTCACTTTCCTGACCCATAACTAATTACCCCCTACGGCTGCAGGATGTACAGATGGGCCTGACTGTCCTCAGAATGGGGCTAGCAGAGTCTGCTAGGGAGGAAACTCATTCATCTCAGTCCAGTAACTGGCTGGTCTCTTCACAGACCCAGCATCTGCAGCCATCCAGGACTCACAGGCTTGAAGGCTGCAGAGATTTAGCTCTAAGTCAGAGCTTTAGATTTTCTCCCTGTTAGGAATGACACACACAGACCTGAGCGATCAAACATTTCCTGCTTCTTTCTCATCAGGTTATAATCGATCTCCTCGTACACAGCCTCAGAGAAAGGGTCCAAGGGTCTTCTGGAGCCTGAAAACAAAGGGCAGGGTTTGCACAGGGTCAGAGAACCTAGGGATGGGAAACCCTATGAGATCATCCAGCCCCTGCCCCCGACTCCAGTGCAGGACTGGTTCCTACAGCACATTCCCACTGCTCTCTCCAGTTTAGATTTCAGCATCCCAGGTGATGGGGACCATGTCCCTGTCATGTTTGTTCTATTGGCTATTTCACGTCATTAAGTTTATCTTGATATTCAACCTTAATGGTCCCTTCATAAATGTATCCTATTACTCCTACTACCACCCAAAATCATTCCTCTCCTATCCTGGTGCTCACACCTATGGGCAAAATAGTACTTGTATATGTACTGCCTAGAGACTGTGTGGGGAATAATTAGCTAATATTTGTGCAGTGCTTTAAAAATGGAAAGTACTATCTACATATCTTTTTAGGTGACGAATTTGAGGAACTGTCCCAGATTGAGGTGTCATGAGAGGAAGTTTGGAACAAATGATGAACTAAACAGTAATAAGTCACCAGAACCAGATGGTATTCACCCAAGAGCTCTGAAGGAACTCAAATGTGAAATTGCAGAACTACTAACTGTAGTCTGTAACCTATCATTTAAATCAGTTTCTGTACCAGAAGACTGGAGGATAGCTAATGTGCCTTTTTTTAAAAAGGCTCCAGAAGCGATCCCAGCAATTACAGGCCAGTAACCCAAACTACAGAACCAGGCAAATTCGTTTAAACTACCGTAAAAAATAGAATGATCAGACACATAGATGAACATGATTTGTTGGGGAAGAGTCAACATGGTTGTTGCAAGGGAAATCGTGCCTCACCAATCCTCTAGGATCTCTGAGGGGGTCAACAAGCATGTGGACGAGGGGGATCCAGTGGATATAGTGTACTTAGATTTTCAGAAAGCCTTTGACAAGGTCCCTCACCAAAGGCTCTTAAGAAAAGTAATCTGTCATGGGATAAGGGGGAAGGTCCTCTCATGGATCAGTAACTGGGTAAAAGATAGGGAAAAAAGGAGAAGAAATAAAGGGTCAGTTTTCAGAACGGAGAGAGGTAAACAGTGGTGACTCCCAGGGGTCTGTACTGGGTAGTGCTGATGACACAAAACTACTCAAGGTAGTTAAATCCAAAGCAGACTGCGAAAAATACACTGGGGTCTCACAAAACTGCGTGACTGGGCAACACAATGGCAGATGAAATTCAATGTTGATAAATGCAACATCTTGAATACTGCATGTAGATGTGGTCACCCCATCTCAAAAAAGATATACTGAAATTTGAAAAAGGTTCAGAAAAGGGCAACAAAAATGGTTAGGGGTATGGAACAGCTGCCATATGAGGAGAGATTAATAAAACTGGGACTTTTCAGCTTGGAAAAGAGATGATTAAGGGGGGATATTAAATTATAAAATCGTGACTGGTGTGGAGAAAGTGAATAAGGAAGTGTTATTTACTCCTTCTCATAACACAAGAACTTGGGGTCACCAAATGAAATTAATAGGCAGCAGGGTTAAAACAAACAAAAGGAAGTTCACACAACACATAGTCAATGCCTGTGGAACTCTTTCCCAGAGGATGTTGTGAAGGACAAGAGTATAACAGGATTCAAAAAAGAACTAGATAAATTCATGGAGGATAGGTCCAGCAATGGCTATTAGCCAGGACGGGCAGGGATGGTGTCCTTAGCCTCTGTTTGCCAGAAGCTGGGAATGGGCGACATTGGATGGATCACTTGATGATTACCTGTTCTGTTCATTCCCTCTGAAGCGCCTGGCATTGGCCACTGTTGGAAGACAGGATACTGGGCTAGATGGACTTTTGGTCTGACCCACGATGGCTGTTTTTATGTTCTTATATAAGGGTAAATCTACACGGCAATCTGGAGGAGTGATTGCAGCACACATAAACACATCTGAGCTGGCTTTGATCGAGCTAGCCACGTAGCTGTGTCAGCACACACAGCAGCACAGGCTGACCTGCCTGTACAGCCTCGCCTAGGAGCCTGGGTGCACACTCCAGTGGCTAGCCCACGTCACAGCCATGCTGACGCAACTACACTGCTGTTGTTATGCCAGCGAGCTTTCACCGAGCTAGGTAAAAGCTGGCTTGGGTATTTCTACATGTGCTGCAATCACACCTCTCATTGCAGTGTAGATATGCCCTAAATGCCTAGTAGAACTGTCTGATCTCTTTGGCCATTATCACCCAAGCTCTTTTGCAGCATTTCTCCTTCCTCGTACCCTCCCTCCTGCTGTATCTCTCTATTCCGGATCTTTCCCTCACATGGATTTTCTTGTACTTTTCTAAATGGAATCTCAACATGTTATTTTTCTAAGAATACTTGAAATCTCTTTGTATTATTTTCTCCAGTGAGGCGGAGTGGCCTCCCTCCCCAATAGAGTGAGGGACCACTACACTCCCTCTGGTGGGCGGAGCCAAACCTGCCCTGCCCCCGTCGCTGGAATTACCAGGGCAGGACAGGAAGTATAAAGGGAGGGCCTTGCATCTCATTGGAGTGGGAGCCAGGGAAGGAGACAGAAGTCTCCAGCCTGCTGCAGAATTCTGGAGCTGGACCTGCACCGGACAGCATCCTGTCCCGAAAGGAGACCGACCTTGGAGAGAAATTGCCGGCACTGCCATTGGCCAAGTACCCCGACGAGACCAAGGACCCGGGCACTATGGAACCCCTCACCCAGACGCTGGTAGGAAGTAGCCCAAGGAAACTGGACTTTGGTCCCGTTACACTGTCAAAATCTGAGTCAACATGTTTTAGCTGGATCCCTGCTGACCCAGTGGCGGAACAGTCTGCCAGTGTTTGGGCCCTGGGCTGGGACGCAGTGGAGTAGGGTGCGCCAAGGTCCCCCCATCCCCTGCTGCCAACCCCATCCTTGGGTGGCAGCCTCCCCACGTTAGGCCAAGAGCTCTGCTGTCGGCCAGAGCCAGGTCATCAAAACTGTCTGTTTGGTGCTCTGCTCTGCCTGAGGGCCTGAATCCCTAGACTGTTTGGTGCTCCCTGCTCTTCCCCACCCAAAGAGCCAGAGCCCCAGACTGTGTCTTTGCTGCTGCCTTAGCCAAGAGGCTTAGGCAAAGCCTGCTTCCCACTCTTCCCTGCCCAGAGGGCCACAGTTTCCCTTATCAACCATGAACTGCTGGCTGTCCCAGCCAGGATGCTGTGGACTAAAAACTGCTTATACTCCACCCCGCCTAGAACGTCTGGGTTCTAGACTCTTGATTGGCGGCAGCTCTGACAGGAGGCTACGAACTCTAGACTTCTTACAGATCGGCCCAGCAAGTGGGACCCAAGCCTGAGGGCTGCTGCCTGACACAGTGAGAGGGTGCGGCCTCCCTCTCCACTTGAGAGCAAGGGACCACTGCATTTCCCCTTTGTATTATTTCTCTGTCATCCCCACTAGTTTCAACTCCTCCCAATGTATTCTCATCTGCAAGTGTCACTGCTGTGCTGTTCATTTCCATGGCCAGATCATAGCTGAAGATATTAGTATGACAGGACTTAAGATGGTCCCTGGATCCCCCACAAAGCTCTCCCTGACATGTACACCTTGTGCAGGTTACAGGGCTCCTACTAGCAGGCCAGACTTCTGAACCAGACATGCACTGGCTACAGAGCTTCCGTGCAAGAGAGGTACACACCAGATGTGTTCAGCGTAAGATACCTTAATACTCTGACAGGTATGGCTGAAGTTAGTTTAAACAAGGTATGTTACACACAGTGTCACATAGTGGCTGAATAATATAATACAGTTTAGCCTTCCATTACGTCTCCCCTTTGCGTTCTACATTCCTACCATTTACAACATTTACGTTATCATGGTATCTTTACAGTTTAGCACAGATCAGTCTATTAAGTGTCTCTTGTTAGTATATAGGTTTGTCTCTTAGCCTAGGATAAAATTTGGGTTTGACTTTTGATACTTTTATATCCTCCTTACGAATATGTATGAACAAAGAATGAAAACACTGTGTGTTGCTTCCAGATGGGGTTTATAGCACAATGAAAAGAAATAAGGAAAAGAGTTAAAGTGTTGCTGGGTATGGTGGGAGTTTAATATAGAAGTGTACACTTGAAGACTGCCTCGAACCCTTATCTCAAGGCAAGGTCAAGCAACCAGATGGGAGGGGCAAGAGGGGTGGTAGGCAAACATAAGAAACACTAAAAAGCCAGAGAAAAAGGTGACCCTGGCTGAAACATAACCTTACTCCTTACCCCACCCATAGGGTACAAAAGAGGTGGTACCAAGTCCCCATACTACGATCCTCCAAAACGGAACATGACCATAAATTGTAAGGGTGGGACCAAGGGATATAATTAAACCTGCTAAGAAAAAGAAAGGTAGGAAAAAGGACAGGGAAAACTCTGTGGCATACAGAGCTATGGATATGCTTGCCTGATTAACCCCACTAAACATTGCATTGCCTGCACTCGGACTATGGTCTTCTGCTTTCTGTTTGCGTGAGAAGAACCAAGAGAGGGCTGAGGGAAAAAGCCCTAACATCGCTCGTGGTACTAGTTTTTCTAATTACCCAACCCAAACTCGTAACAACTTGGTCATCTGGCTTTCCATCAGTAGCAATGACTGCCTGAGGCCTGTTTGGAATCTCTGAGTTTTCTTCCTCTTGTTCTGCATCTGCCATCTGTAGAGTTTGCTCTGTTGATTGTTCTTTCTGAGGTACACTGTATGCTCCAGCATTTTATCTTGAGTTTATTTCGTACTTGGGTCTCCTTTCAAATATCCCTCTTTCTAGTTCTTCCGCTTTTCTCATGAGGCCCCATCATAGGCTTGCCACACTGAGGTGGAGAACGCTGTTGGTCTTTGATCCTTTGATCACATGCACTCTGAATGAGAAGTTTTTCTCTTTGAAAGAGATTTCTGTGGTGAACTGTCCCATGCAATTCAGATGCCTCCAGTGTTAGTCAGAGCTGTGGCAGGTAACTTCATCTCTGGGAGGGGTGAAGGTGATTGTAAGGCCCTTCTGAGATGGACTGTTACATCTGCCTCCTAAGTCCATTTTAAAGTCAATAGTGTTTCTCTGAATGATCAGTTTCACGTCTCCAGGCAGGCTCTGTATCTTCACACAGGATAGATCCAAAGAAACAATAGCTCTTGATTGTCTGTTTGGAATATGAATCAATTCCCTGACTGCGTTCATGTGGCAAACAACTGCAAAACGTCCACTGTTTCGTGCATTTAATATATCCTGAATGTTTGAGTGGAATTTGTTCCTCTTAGCCAGGGAGTTCTCCCTCTTTACCTCACCAGTTTTATGGTATTAACTTGTTTCATTCAGGCTGTGTTTGTTAACAGCTTCTAATCCATTTGAACAGCAGTGTGTAGGGTGAAGTCTGTTTTGAATTGTAGCTCCTGTGAAGGATTTTATCTGTTAACCCAATAACCAGCCTCTCTCTGATGTTTTCATATTGCTGTTTCTGAATCACAGTTTTCAGCCAAGGCATGCAGAGCTCTTATAAACTATTCAACATTTTCCCCTAGTCCTTAAATTCTCGTGTGAAAAACATGCCCTTTCATAAACCACATTCTCTGAGGGTACAGTAGAACCTCAGAATTACAAACACCTTGGAATGGAGGTTGTTCATAACTCTGAAAACATTCATAACTCGGAACAAAATGTTACTGGTTGTTCTTTCAAAAGTTTTACAACTGAACATTGACTTAATACAGCTTTGACACTTACTATGCAGACGAAAAATGCTGCTTTTAACCATCTTAAGTTAAATGAAACAAACACAGAAACAGTTTCTTTACCTTGTCAAATCTTTTTTTAACCTTTCCCTTTAATGTTTTTAGTCATTTACATTTAAGACACTACTGTACTGTATTTTCCTTTTTTTTTCTTTCTTTCTTTTTTTGGTGTCTGGTGCTGCCTGGTTGCGTACTTCCAGTTCCAAATGAGGTCTGTGGTTCACTGGTCAGTTCTGTAACTTTGAGGTTCCAGTGTATAACGTATGCATCAAACAAAGCCAGAACCCTTTCACAGTCATCTTTGTGCCTGTCTTCAGGAAAATCAAAGGATTGAAAGAAATGCTCTGCTTGCTTCCAAATAGCACAAAGTAAACACCATACCTGTATAGCTTCAGTTTCCTTATGGAGTTTTGTAGCAATCTGAAATCTTGCAAAATGCTGCTTCTAGTCTGTCAGTTGTGAAGGTTTGTCAAAGCTGAAGTTCTCTGGTCAACAAAGAGGGGGATGTTGATGAAATCCTGCAACCTGTGTTGCTTTTTTTCCTGTCTGCATCCTTCAGTGCTCATCCTTCTGTCTGCAATTTCTGATGCTCTCTTCCTTCTGTTTTTCTTCTCCTCTGGCACTGCTTAACTTCGGGCACCATGTCACATACACCTTGGACATGGTAGGTGGCAAGGCTGCTATAAGCAGGTCAGGCTTCTGTATCAAGATATGGACTGGCTACAGAGCTTCCTTTCCGGAGAGATACTCAACAGATGATCACAATAAGATCCCTTAATGCTCTGCCAGGCATGGCTGAGGTTAGCAAATGTAAGTTGTTACATGCAACACCACTTTGTGGCTGAACAGTATAATACAATTTAACCTTCCACTACACTGCCAACGCCCCACCCCCCTTAGGCACAGCTCCACCTGCTATTTCAGAGGCATTTCACACAGTGACACCAAGCAGGACCCACCTCTGCGCTCTGCCCTGGCACTTCGCACCTGCGCCCCCAGATGATTAGACCAGGCAGAGCAGGGCTCCCAGGATAATGCAGATGACCACGGGCACCGTGACTCTTCCACTGTCGGTGGGAGGGCGGCGCGGGGGAGCTGGATGGAAATGAACACAGAAGAGGGAGGACATTATCCTGTGGAAGTCCGGGGGACCCAGGGATCTCCCCAGTCACTCATTGCACAGGCCCAGGACAGCAGGGTAACATGGCCTGGGACACAGTCCTGTGTGCCATGGGGGCAGCTCACAGGCTGCTGTTTAAATCATGGGCCCTGCCCTGTCAGCTGGAGCCAGCAGACAGGAATCCTCTGGCTCAGCATGGCCTGCAGCTCCCACCCAGGTGTCATTCGCCCCTAGATTTCACAGGCCATGTGTAAGGGGACTGTTGGCCCCTTACTAAAACTCGGTGGGGGTGTTTCGGTTGGCTAGCTCCCAGGACCAGAAGGAAGGGGAAGGGTTGATAGGAAAGCAGGACCCTGAGCCTGACAGTCCCCAGGAACAATGGGGAGAGGCCAATGCCCCAAGTCAGCCTGATTGACAGGGCGGGCAGGCTAATCAGGGAGTCAGGAGGACAAGGTGGGTCCTGTCCTGCCTGTGAGCTGGATTTGCCTGGGTCAGACAGAGTGGGGCCAAGCTACGGAGAGAGCAGGGGCCTGAGCTGAGCTGCAGAGCAGAGCCGTGCCAGATCCAGAGAGAACCAGAGAAGCAGCCTGGGGGAGCAGCTCAGTGCTGGGAGCAGAGTCACAGGAGACCTGTGCTGGGAGCAGAGCTGCAGCAACCAGATCCGGAGGGGCCGGAAAAGCAGCCCAGGGAGCTGGAGGCAGAGCAGCAGCAGCGCTGAGGCAGAGTGGAGCAGGAGCAGGAGCAGGAGCAGGAGCTGGGGCTGGGGCTGGGGCTGGGGCTGGAGCAGTCTGAAGCCAGGCGCGGTGAGGAGCTGAGGACAGCGAGGGGGACCCTGGGCAGCGGGCCCAGAGCAGGGAGACGCCCCCAGCCAAGAGGCCTGGCAGGCCAGACTTGGACGGGGATCGTAACCCCGACTGGGCGGGGGCGATGCTGGGAAGAAGGGTCCTGCCACCTTCAGGCCTGAAGGCGTGTGACCACCCCAGAGCAAGCGTCCGACCCGCAGTATCCCTGCAGCACAGCCAGGGCCTGGGCAGGAGGCCTGGGACGTGTGAGGAACAGACTGAACTTCCCTTACAGTCCAGAGACGCTGGTTGTGGCGTCCCCGTGCCACAGAGCAGGGTGACGTGTTTTCCTTTAACCTTTCCCACTTTTTCCTTATTTTTTTTAAATCGATTACTGTTTAATACACTGTATTTCCTTTGAACTGCATGTAACGATCAGTGGGTCAGGGAAGCATCCAGTGCAGAGAGAGCACCTGGGAGTGGGGAGACCTTAGCCCCTGCCCTAAGTGACCACAGCAGGGTTGGGGGGTCGACCCCCAGGAATCCTGGGCCCAGCCTTGTCGGGGTTACGAGGACTCTGCCAGACAGGAAGCGTGGAAGGGGAGCCCTTGACGTCAGGCAGGCCTCTGGGTAAAGGAAGGGGAGCGAGGACTCAGATCCCTTCGCTAGCCCATTTCACTGGGGTAGTGTATAAGCCAGAAAAGTTCCCCACAATAGCGGGACCATTCCCCTGCTTACTCATGGAAAGGAGCTCCTGTCCTTAGGCTACAGCTTGCAGCTCATCCTCTGTGACCCAGCACCAGGTAAATTTTAACTCTTGATGGGAGCGGGGGATGTTTTACCTGTTTTACTCAGTGATGCTGTCGTCTCTGTCACACCTGCAAAGGGAAAGGGAGGAGAGTTGGAGTCTGGAGCGAGGGGGAGGCTGATGTGTTTGTCACTGGGTAGCGTCCCCCTCAGATCTCCAGACATCACTTCTACAAAACTCCCTCAGAGCAGCACAGGGTCTGTATGTTAGTGATTTAGGGCCCACATCCCCCTATGCTGACTAGTAACAAACTAGTCAGACTGGGGTCTGTGATGGACGCAGGGGTTATGTGGGCTGATGTCTGAGCCAATATGGTCCCACAAAGCTTCCACCCCACAGCATCCATGATGCTTCTGCACACAGGAGATGGAGGGCCTGGCCTGTGACCAAGGGCGGGCGGGTAATCGGAACCCATCCTCCTTCCAGAAAATTACAGCATGTAGCAGAAACATCTCCTGTCACTCACCCTGAGCAATTCACTGCAACATCTTCCTTGTGACCACAGTTAGCTCTCACCCCAGGGCTTGGCAGGACAGTCCCAGAGAGATGACTCTGTCCCTCTGCAATTCAACATTTCTATCCCAGATGGGACCCGTCCCCTCACCAAATGCAGCCTCGCCTGGGACTGGTACAGCAGATCCACAGCCCAGTTGTTTACACACAACGTTAGCATCCGCCATATCCCAGGAGTCATCACAAACTGTTCCCCAGAAGCCACGGTACCAAACCTCCACTCTCCCCGAGCATCTGTCCTCTCCTCCCACGACACGTAACTTCTCCTGATCTGGAAATGCAGAAACCTCACATGTTAGTGGGACAGCTGGGAAAGTCCTTAGGGACCAAGAGTGAGACAGTGAGAAGCAGAAATACCTGTGCAGCTTGTCGAGTTCGGGCATTCGGCAAACAGGGTCTGAGGTGGTTTCTCTTTTTCTCCTATGCAGAGAAAATGATTAAGTGAACGGACCGAGAAGAGTGTATGATGTAGGAGAGAGTAGGGCTTATCTGTATATTAAACCCCTAAATTTCAGCAATTTTATAAACTTAAATCTAAAATCTATTTTGTTTCATAGCTAATGGATTTGTTCCTCAGTGGATTCTCTGGATGTTGAAATCTTTATTCAGCTCGCTGCTGGTGTGTTGCGAGTTTGTGGTATCTGAGTCTGTTCCATCCACCCTGTGTACAGCTGCTCTTGGCCCTTTTTGAAGGTAAACAGATCTGTCAGGTGAAAACACACCCACATTATTGACAAGACAAGAATGGTTGGTATTAGAATTGAGGACTGTACCTATTGGGTTTTGGAAGTGGCACCCGCTCCAGCCCTGAAGGGGTTGGAAAAGCCCTGCAGAGGGCTGGGGCTAGGGAAGAAAGTAAAACCGCAGCTGACTGGGGGAAGTGGCGGCAGCTGGGGGCCACACCGCAATCAGGGCCCAGCTGGCTCTATAAAGGCTGTGAGCCAGAAGCTGAGAGAGACCACTCTCTCTAGCTCTGATGGAGGGACCTGGCTGTAGAGATCTGAATGGAGGACCTAGTTTGGAGCAGGACTGGGGAAAGGCCAAGGGAGCCGAGGAGCTCCAGCCTAGGAAAGCTTCAGGCCTGGTAAGGTCTATTAGGTACGGGGGTTGCAGGGGCAGCCACGGGTGGGCAGAGGCAGCAGGTCCAAACCCAACCTTGCCGGTGATGAGTGGCTCATACTGCAGTCTGCCCCAGGGTGCAGGGACTAGCTGGTGACTAGCAGGAGCCTATGACTGAGGTGATGCAGGGATAGTGGGTGGGGGGGTTCCCCTGGGAGGGGGAGACCCAGAACTGTGGGGTACCACCAGGGGGCAGCACCCAGTGAAAGGGGCAGCCAGGGTCCTGGGAGGGATACGGGAGCCAGCAGCAAGGCGAGACACTGGCCTGAAGAAGGCGCTTTGGCGGCTGGAACGCTAAATCCCAAGGACAACCAGTAGCAGGCACCGCTGGTGAGTCTGCGCCCTGGTTACAAGGACTAAATGAGACTTTAAATCTGAAACAAACTCTCTCACCTACACGCACAGACCCACTTTTTGGGAATTCTGATCCTGACCTGGGTGTCAGGAAACAGGGGGCTGCAGCAGACCTAGTCTCCAGGCAACTTAACGAGCGCAGCTGGACTGTATCAGGCTGCCTGACTGGTCATACTGCCTGATTGGTCAGCAGTCCAGCTCTTGAGTCCAGCAGCAACACCAGCATTCAGCAACTGCTCAGAGCATTTCCCACAGCTAAGATACCTCATTTTCCTGTCTTGTTCACAGTCTTGCTGTTGCCTTGACCCCAGACTTACCCCTTGCCTTGCTCCAGGTAACCTGGTCCTGACCCTGAGCTCCGATTTCTGCCTTCGGCTCTGGCCTCTGGCTCTGACCCTTGGCTCCAATTTCTGGCTACCAGCTCCTGCTCTAACCACTGGATGTGACTCCTGCTCCAACCACTCAGCATGACCACTCACGTCCTGGTCACTGACATTGGGCCCATCTCTGATTGTTCATCCCAAAAGTACAGCCACAGAGATTCCCAAATGATGCTCGCTAATGGGAGGCATTTGCAGTGGTGCTGGAACAATTTTTACAGTTGGGGTGCTGAAAGTCAGTGGTCCCCAAACTTTTTACCTTGCCCCTTCTTACCCTGTCTGTGCTCCCTCTCCCCTGAGCTGAGGCCAGGACTGGGGTGTGGATCGGGGTAAGGTGACTCAGGCTGGGACCACACCTTGCAGGGCTAGCAGCGGGACCCTGTGTCTGGGACCAGCAGTGGAGCGCGGGGCCGGCAGCCGGGACCCCTGCAAACTGATTAACCCCTTGCACCCCAAGTTCCCGTGCCTACGGGCATTTGTAGGCTCTCACTAGGTGATTGCACCGTGTAACACACAGCTTGTATGAATAACTCCCATGTTTGTTTTCCAGGCTGCTATATTGAGAATTGACAATGAAAATATGTCTGTCACTACTGTGAATGTAAAACTGTCTCTACTGAAAAGTAAATACATTCAAAATTTCTATCACACCCTTTCAATAGTAAAAGATGGAGTGGGTGTGGTGCACAGACAGTTTTCAGAATTACCACTGCAAGAAATATGGGTCTCTTCTGCTCGGTTATCGCAGGACTGCTGTTTCCATATGCCTGATGGGCACTGCCAAAGGGACCTGTGCTGCTCACTGCATGCAACATGGTCCAGCCATGTGGGACCAGAACCTGCTCCATATGCAAAGTCTCTTGCAACTGCCCTCTATCCCCACAGTTCAGCTGTTTGCAGACAATTGCTGGGGTGACTCCAGACATTCTGATTGGAGCAAACACTGCCCCACGTCCCATTGTAGAAAACCTCCAGCCGCCCAGCACAATCACGGTTCGCTCACCAGCCTCAAATCCGTGAATTCTAGAAGGAAGTGCACAAAAAGGGAATTTAAAATTGTCTGATTCTGAAATGAACTGGTGTGAAGAGTGAAATCCCAGCGATTGCTCAATCCCAAAAGTATAGCCACATCATTCTGCAGGAGCAAGTGCAGAGAGAATCACTCTAAGAATGAGAGACTCTCCTGGACACCATGAGACTATTAGAAATATAATGATCACCGCTGAAAAGTCACCAGTTCCCAGCAGTTACACACACAGACACCTGCAAAACAGCAGTGACTGCCCTGCCAACACTAGAGAAATGCTGCGATATCTCCAATACTCCTGGGTGGGAACCGATGGGAAATGGTGACTTTCTAATCATGACCCCAGTAGGTAGGTAGAAGAGTAGAGTGACCATATTTTCTCAAATGGAAAATGGAACACCCCACGGGGGGCTCAACACCAAAACCTCCCTTCCTCTCCCCCCTGACACGTGGGGCCAGCCTGAACGCACCCTACCTCCCACCTACACAGGGACAGCCTGAGGTTCCCCTATCCCCTCAGCACGTGGGCCAGCCTGAGCCCCCCTGCCACCCACCCCTGCGGGGTCAGCGTGAGGCCCCATTCTTCCATCCCGCACGCACAGCGGCCAAAGACCCTGCTGTCCTCCCGCGTTGGGCTAGCGTTGCCACTGCCCCCCCTCCCCCACATGTTCCTCCGCACTCCGCTAGGGGGCGCATCCCACTTTTTTGGCAAAACTGTGCATGTGTCCAATTTGCTGTTCCCAAATCGTGATCCGTTGGCAAGAGGAAACGAGAGAAATGCCCAGTTTTGCCAAAACAGTTGGGACGGCCAGGGCAGGCTTAAAAAAGAGAGTGTCCCGGCCAATACGCGCTGTACGGGCACCCTATAGAAAAGACAGTGAGGGAGAGGCTCTATTGTTCTCAGCTCTCTCCTCAAATGTCTGCCCCCTCCATTAAATCCTCTGGTAACCAGGCTCACGTGAGCATTCCCGGACCAGACCTGAGCAGAGAACTCCCGCGTCCTCTTTGTGTTTGCAGTTGTGCTGGCCCCAGCCCCTGGAAGGACACGCCCAGAGATCAGATTCATTTCCAGAGCAGTTCACATCATCCAGCCAGATCTGCCCGGATCCTTCCCCGTAATGAGCAGAGACAGTTGCATTGATGGCGCGTCCACATCCCAGTTGTTTGCCAAGCGACATTGGAGGTCTGACAGATCCCAGGAATCATCACAGACTGTCCCCCAGCTGCCATTGTAATAAATCTCCACTCTCCCAGCACAGCGACCTGCCCCATTCACCAGTCTGATCCGCCCGCTTCCTGCAGGGATAGATCCCAGCTGTTAATATGCAATATGATGATTATTAAATAGCTTCCATGCAAATCAATGATGATGCTACAATGGCTGAGATATTGAAATGCTTTTTAAAATCTGTCTTTAACAAGAAACACAGAAACGGAGAAAAGCTGAGTAAGGAAATGAGGAATACTTTTTACAGAGCACTATTGATAAACAGCGTGTGAGTGTAAGGGCCTAATTCTGAATTCCTTACTCATTGGAGTAATCCTTAAGGGACTCGTCATATGGGTCAGAGCTATTTGTGCGACTAAGGGTTAGCGGAAACAGCCCCTACTCAAAATCTTGAATATTCTCAAACAACTCTTAAAGGATAAGCATCAAGATGTTCAAGGAATTATTAGGCAATTAATTTACCCAAAACCAAATATTCTTTTCAATTGTTACAGAATGGGGAGGGGGTGACACTGGCTGAGCAGGTCATGCTAGATTGTATTTAGATCAGTTCACTTGTGTAGATTAAAGTAATGGTTAGATGTATACGTGTGTATTCAGATGTTTAAACTTTATGAAAACTAGTGGAACGTTAT
Organism: Chelonia mydas; assembly: GCF_015237465.2. Taxonomy (NCBI): domain Eukaryota; kingdom Metazoa; phylum Chordata; order Testudines; family Cheloniidae; genus Chelonia; species Chelonia mydas. The sequence continues at coordinate 117,139 of NW_025111267.1, read as the reverse complement.
GGGTATTGTTTTTGCGTGTCTATTCCTGTCATAATGTAATGCCAAACATTTACATGATAAATACACGTGTAGCTAAATAACACATCAAATAAATTTTGTGAAATGCGGAGGATTTAAGGACTTTAACAGAAAATGCTAATTCAAATCTTTTTATGCACACAAAGCATGAAAAAATGGGTGTTTACCACTACAAAAAGTTTTCTCCTTACAATGTGTATGATAATCAAGTTGGGCCATTTCCAGCACAAATCCAGGTTTTCTCCCCCACACACACAAACCCACTCTCCTGTTGGTAATAGCTTATCTAAAGTGATCACTCTCCTTACAATGTGTATGATAATCAAGGTGGGCCATTTCCAGCACAAATCCAGGGTTTAACAAGAACGTCTGCGGGGGGGATAGGAAAAAACAAGGGGAAATAGGTTACCTTGCATCATGACTTAGCCACTTCCAGTCTCTATTCAAGCCTAAGTTAATTGTATCCAATTTGCAAATAAATTCCAATTAAATGGCCCAACTTGATTATCATACACATTGTAAGGAGAGTGATCACTTTAGATAAGCTATTACCGCAGGAGAGTGGGGTGGGCGGAGAGAAAACCTTTTGTAGTGGTAAACACCCATTTTTTCATGCTTTGTGTGTATAAAAAGATCTTCTATACTTTCCACAGTATGCATCTGATGAAGTGAGCTGTAGCTCACGAAAGCTTATGCTCAAATAAATTGGTCAATTTCAAAGGAAATAGCCATTATGAATAAGGTCTGAGGTCAAAAATCTAAGTGCATTTCTCACTCCCTGTCATCAAAGAAAAAGCCCGGTGGGCCAGCCTATATTCCACCTTGGTCCTGAGGCCCATCCAGGATATCAGTTGGCGGCTCCTTCACGTAGCCATGAGCATGGGCATGTACTTGGCGCGGTTCACCCCTATCCTGGATACCTGCCCCTTTTGCGACATGAGGGAAACCCTGGCACACATATATTTGGAGTGTGCCAGGCTGCAGCAACCTATTCCGGCTCCTCATCAATATTTTATTAAGTTTTTGGTTGCACTTTTCCCCTCACCTTCTTATTTATACACTCCCTATCTGCAGCCCTACAAAGTCACAGGATCTCCTGGTCAACCTCCTTCTGGCCCTAGCTAAAAAAAGCCCACCTGGGTAGATTGTCAGCTTGTCTTCTGTGAGCTTGTTTTCTTATGTTCTTATGTGAGAAGAAGAAGATATAAATATGGATTCAAAGAAAGATCCTGTATCTCTGGACTGTCTGGATTCTAACAGAGAAGAATAACTGAATGAGAAGACAGAGATCCCCAGAGTTATTCTGGGTAGCCCTGTGTGATGGGGTGAGCTCCCCACACTAGCCCTGTAAGAGCTGGCTTGGGCCAGGTGGCCCAATCAGCTAATTATGCTGCAAACGGTGGAGGTTTAGGCCGGAATCAGCTGGTTAGAGAGAGTCTCACCTGTTCAGGAACAGGTGGGACCTATAAAGCCAGGAAGGTGGCTCTGGGTTGGGGCTGTTGGGAAAGACTGCAGTAAGGCAGACAGCAGTCATGCCCTGGGAAGAGGGAGGAGTGTTTGGGGGCTGCAGGGAGATAGTCTGTAGTTATTCCCTGGGAGGAGGATTCTTGGGGCTGGCACACCCAGAGTGAGGAGGGGAACCAGAGTATAGGAAGCAGTCATACAATCATAGAAGATTAGGGTTGGAGGCCATCTAGTCCAACACCCTGCTCAAAGCAGGACCAACCGCAACTAAATCAGTCCAGGGAAGGAGCAGTGTGGGCAGAGAGAGGAAGCCCAGAACTGCTGAGCTGTCCCTGGACTGGATCCCAGAAAAGAGGGCAGGCCTGGGTTCCCCTGCCAGTCACTGAGGGAATGGCACCAGGGCAGTGAATGGGAAGACGGCCTAGGACTGTTGATGGACTGAATCCCGTCAGGGGGAACACTGAGTGACCTAGCTGGAGGGCTAAGTCACAAAGAGGATGCTGCGGGTCCTGGAGCAAGAGGAGCTGCAGACCAGAGTGAGAGTGATGGTGTGCAAACTGTGGATGGGGCGTTGGCCTCGAGAGCTAATCCCCAGAGTGACCAGGAGGAGATGCCAGACCGGCGGTGAGTGGAGTACCTCATGACACCCTGTAAAAGACTTTGGGGAAACTGACTGTTTATTACATCACTGCCACCATTTGGAGTTACAAACTGATTTACCTGTTATTATATTTTACCTGCTAGAGCCTCTCAATAACCCTCCTTCTTTCTTCTTAGCTAATAAACCTTTAGTTATTTACTATGGAACTGGCTGCCAGCATTCTCTTTGGAGAAAATTCTGGGTGACTGACTGGTCCCTTGGGACTGGGAGAAACCTGGTGTGGTGTGATGTTAGGATTAAGTGACATTTTATCACAACTTTCAGTTTGTCTGGGTGGCAGGTTAGGCGGTCTGTGACTCCACAGTGAGACTTGTATAGTGATCCAGGAGTTCATGTTTGTGACTGGCTTGGTGAAATCTAATGATAGAACACACCACCAGTTTGGGGTATCTGCCCTTGTTTTTTGAGTCTGCCCTGAGTTAGTCACTTACAGTGGTGAGCCACTCCAGACAGCATGACAGCAGGTACCACAACATTAGAGAAAAGTAGACTTGGTACCACTTTATTTTACAAATAAAGGGAAAGACAGGCAAATTGGATCTGTGTGTGTACAATCAAGTCCCAGACACTTAGGGCCTAATTCTACCCTGCTGAAATCAACTGTGAAGCTCCCACTGACACAATGGGAACAGAAATGGGCCCTTAATGTGCTGTAGTTACCCTGCAGTTGGAATGGGCATGAAAAATATCAGTGCAGTAACATACAGTGCATGCTATAGGGACATAGTTAAAATATCTGTTACTTGTTTACTTTTACTGTTGGACCTGAATGTAAATATATACCAGCAAAAAGAACAATAGAATTATCTTGTACAATAGTCATGTACAACCAAGAACAATGAAAAAATCCCATCAGATTTTTTTTTCATTTTTGTTTTTTTTTAACCTTTAAATGAAGGAAAATTGCACAGTTATAGGATTAGGACTTCACAAGGTCACATTATAAAAGCAACTTTGATGTATTTCCTAAGTGACAGAGGGTTAGATCCACAAAGGTATGTAGCTACCTAACTGCCTCTTTATAAATACATAATATATAAATCATTATGTATTTATTGAAGCAGGGACTTGACTCTCCCATATCCCAGGTGAGTGCCCTGGCCACCAGCTAGAATCAATCTCTAGCTTTTTTTTGGATTCAGTGACTGATTATTTGTACAAAGTGGAACATTTCCAGCAGGAGAGACCCACCCCAGCACAGTCTAGAGTGACTAGGGCACTCACCTGCGTTCACGTCCCTGCTCCAAATCAGGCAGAGCAGGGATTGAATGTGGATTTCCCACCTCCCAGTTGAGTGCTTTAACCAATGGGTCACGTGTAAACTGGGGAGATGAGAGAGCTGACCTGGCTTACGTGCCTAGCTCCAGGAGTGGGTTCATGACTGAGGTCCCCGAGCAGAGATAGGTGCCTACCTCTACCTGTGTGTCAGGGGGCTGAGGCTTCGATCAATGGCAGGTTGGCAATGAAATAACTTTGTACATCTAGGCCCTACTCCCTTCCTTGGCATTTCACTGCTGGCAAATGTAGGTGGTTCCCTGTTCAGCTTTCTGGCTTCTGGTGCCTAACTCTCCCCATGCATTGTACATGGAGCTGGGCGCGTGACACATGGCTGAGGATCCCATTCGATGGCAAGGCACCTAGGAGTCAGGCCTTGCAACGCCCAAGGCCCTTGGGGGATCTACCCCAGAGTTACTATCCATGGCAGCCTTGGTCAAAACAGGTTGCATATGACTTCCTTTTCTTACTATTGTTTTCTGATTCAAGACAGCATGTTTTTTTAAGACTTTAACATAAAGAAGCCACTAGATACACTAGAGCTGCTTGGAAATTCATCCTTTTCCCCACAAAATATGAATGACCGTGAATATTTTTCATGTTCCACAAATAAATTTGGGATTTTCATAGATCTGTCAAGTGATTAAAAAAAAAATTAACCGTGATTAATTGTGCTGTTAATAATAGAATACCTTTTATTTAAATATTTTGGATGTTTTCTACAGTTTCAAATATATTGATTTTAATTACAAACACAATAGAAAGTGTACAGTGCTCACTTTATATTTTTATTCCAAATATCTGAAGTGTAAAAAATGAAAGAAATAGTATTTTTCAATTCAGCTAATACAAGTACTGTAGTGCAATCTCTTTACCATGGAAGCTGAACTTACAAATGTAGATTTATGTACAAAAAATAACTGCATTCAGAAATAAAACAATATGAAACATTGGAGCCTACAAGTCCACTCAGTCCTACTTCTTGTTCAGCCAATCGCTCGGACAAACAAGTTTGTTTACATTTGCAGGAGATAATGCTGCCACCTTCTTATTTACAAAGTCATCTGAAAATGAGAACAGGCATTTGCCTGGCACTCTTGTAGCCGGCATCGCAAAATATTTACGTGCCAGAGGCGCTGAAGAGTCATAAGTCCCTTCATGCTTCAACCACTATTCCAGAGGACATGTGTCCAAGCTGATGACAGGTTCTGCTCAATAACAATCCAAAGCAATGCGGACAACGCTTGTTCATTTTCATCATCTAAGTCAGATGCCACCAGCAGAAGGTTGATTTTCTTTTTTGGTGCTTCGGGTTCTGCAGTTTCCGCATCAGAGTGTTACTCTTTTAAGACTTCTGAAAGCATGCTCCACACCTTGTCCCTCTCAGATTTTGGAAGGCACCTCAGATTCTTAAACCTTGGGTCGAGTGCTGTAGCTTTTATTAGAAATCTCATATTGGTACCTTCTTTGCATTTTGTCAAATCTGCAGTGAAAATGTTCTTAAAATAAACAACATGTGTTGGGTCATCATCCGAGACTGCTATAACATGAAATTTATGGCAGAATGCGGGTAAAACAGAGCAGGAGACAAACAATTCTCCCCCAAGGAGTTCAGTCACAAATTTAATTAACACAGTATTTTTTAACGAGCATCATCAGTATGGAAGCGTGTGCTCTGGAATGGTGACTGAAGCATGATGGGGCATACAAATGTTTAGCGTATCTGGCATGTAAATACCTTGCATTGCTGGCTACAAAAGTGCTATGCCAACGCCTGTTCTCACTTTCAGGTGACATTATAAATAAGAAGCAGGCAGCATTATCTCCAGTAAATGAAAACAAACTTGTTTCTCTTAGTGACTGGCTGAACAAAAAGTAGGACTGAGTGGACTTGTAGGCTCTAAAGTTTTACATTGTTTTGTTTTTGAGTTTCAATTGGTATTCTGTTGTTTAACAGTGCAATTAAAACTGCGATTAATCATGATTTTTTTTAATCTCGATCAATTTTTTTAGTTAAACGCGTGAGTTAACTGTGGTTAATTGACAGCCCAAGTTTTTCAACAGAAATCTGAACATTTTCAATGAAAACAAACTATATGGAGAAAATTTGTAATCTTATTGTGAAGATTTTTCACAGGAAAATGTTTTGATGAATTTTTTTTGAACAGCTCTAATCCATAAAAATATGAGAGAGAGACAGAGAGAGAGAGAGGTTGCTATAGTGCACTAACCCTATACCATGGCTATGCTTTGTTCTGTATATAATATATTTTTACTATAAATCGGTCCCAGTTTGAACATCAGATCCACATCATTTCCAGGACTGCTGAGATCACAGCACAAGGTGGAGGCAGGCCCTGGGGTGGGTCATGTTCCCATTGAACAAGGACAGGATATTGATAAGATTTTCACACTAAGTCACCTGAGCAAACGACACCAACGTCGTCAGCAATTCCTGCCTGGGTTGTCTCAGGCGGGGAGATGTCACAGAGAGTCAGACGAGTCTCATTTCCTCCACATCGGACACTTTTCAGCCCCACGGGGCCCCTTCCTCGCTCAGACATAGGCGGGTTATAAGCTTTCTCAGCGACTCCGCACTGGAGCTGCCTGCACACCACGCTGGCATCGTCCATGTCCCACTGGTCATCCAGGACTCTGCCCCACACACCATGGAGGGAAATCTCAACTCTCCCACTGCATCGGTTCTCTCCATTCAACAGTCTGAGCGCCTCAGAATGACCTGGGCTCACAGAGACAAAAAATACGCTCAATAACACTCCCTGCTGGTACTGCATTAGAAATAATACACAGGTGTGGTGTGAAACACAGGTTTCTGTGCTGAGTGGAAGGTAACTCTCACCGCTGTGCAGTGATACAGGGAACAGCCTCTTTCAAGGGTTTCATTTGTCTGTCTACTCAGAAATGCAGGAGGTGATGGAAGGAAAGAATTCCCCAGCTCTGAGATCAGATCTTGCCCGATGTGGAGCGCTCTCACCTCCCTAAGGAGTCAATGTGAGTGGAGAGTGCTCAGGAACACCTGGCAGATCAGGCCCCTGGTTTCCAAAATGGTCTGTGCAAAGTGCTCAGTGCTCACCCCGCACATTGATAGCGTCAGCGCTGTGAGGTAGCTGTGATTTACAACAGGAGTCTAGGGATTGGCCTGCAATGAGCTCACCAAGCGCCCCACTTCCCTGCTGCAATTCCTAGACCCAGACTGCCAGGACACATGGCTCCTTTAAAGAAAACCCTGCCCTGTTTGTCCCCGTTCAGTGTACATTGGTGGCCTGCGATCACGGTGTCAGCTCCAAACCCATAAGGAGCTAACACAATAAAGGCTTTTCTGCACTCAGCAAGGATTTTCCAGGCCAGGTCTGCAACTGTGGACGCTTGAGTTCCCTTTCTCACGAAGTCTAGCTATTGGCTTGGCTGGAGATGATGCTGGAGAAGAGAGTGACCTCCGGGCAATGGGGAAGAAGATCCCATTTTTTTCTAAACATATATATTTTTCATTTTAAACTTTGTTCACTGTGACCACATAAAGATGTTGAAGTTCCTTGTGGGAGAAGCGAAGACCCTTTCTGGTGATTAGGTCATTGGAGGTTTATACAGTGTATGCGGCACCTTACATTTCAAAGGAGCCAAAGTGCTCCCAAAATGTGATCTGTAAACCTGTCAAATCTTCCTAAACATATAAACAGTTATAAGAATATACATACAGAGGCCAGTAGTGACTCCATATTTAAAGATGAGATTAGTATTACACTTAAGACAGGTATTTAACTACTCTGTTTTTTATTAAAGTCGTGTATGGTCTGAATCTCACATTAAGACTCCTATACTCTGAGCAGGTGTAAATGAGCCCTTAGGGTGAGTAAGAATTGGGCCCAGTGTCATCTCCCCTTACTTCCCGCACAGCATCTCCGTGTCAATGTGACCCACATTCCTTGTTCTGCAGCATTTGACTTTATTTCTCTGACAGGAAGAGAAAGATGCCATGGGGAGGGGACATAGATTTTATCTGGATACTCTGGGCCTCTGTTACGTTATGGGCAACCCCACACCCTAGTCACCCTCTGAGGGCAGAGCTAGAGTGCAGGGTCGGGGGGGGAAGGTTATAAATACAGGAGTTGAAGGGCTTCTATACACTCGAAAGGCTACAAGGGCACAGCTGCAGCGCTGCAGCTGCACCTCTGTAGCCCTTTAGTGTAGACCCTACCTATGCCGACCGGAGGGGTTCTCCCATTCCTATAGTTCATCCACCTCCCTGAGAGGTGGTAGCGAGCTTGACAGAAGAATTCTTCTGTTTACCTAGTGCTGTATACACTGCGGGGGGTGGGGGGGTAGGTTGGCTTCATGTGTCACTCAGGGGTGAGGATTTTTCATATCCCTGAGTGATTTAGCTGGGTCAACCCAGCTTTTTAATGTATACCGTGCCGAAGACAGCCCTGTGGACTCAGTGGCTGAGAGATGTATCTGCTGTGAGGGCTGATCCCAACCCCTGTACCACCGTGGATACAGGGCAGTGCTATGCCAGCTTTATTTTCTAAGGAAGCCCTCCATTGGGATAATGTTTGGTGCACCATGGTGTGGTCTAAGGACGTAGAGGGAGAGCTGGGGCAGTATTTGTTGCTGTGGAGACCACAGAGACTCTGGAATTTACATTTAGCTATCAGCTGACTGCTCTAAACTGGGATTCTGTCTCAGTTAAAGAGAGAGAATGGGGCAGCACTTGGTGAGGTGAGGATTTGGGAATTCTTGCCTGATTTAGCTGGGTTTATGGGGAGAAGACAGTGCTCTATGGAGTGAGAGCCTTACAGAGATCCAGAGACAGATATTGTAGAGGCTGCTTCCAATCCTGGTACCCCATTGAATACAGGCTACAGATTTCTGTTTCACCAGCAACTGAGAGACCCAGTCAACTCTTAACCCAAGCCTAGGGCTGGAGCGCTGCTAGCTGCTAAGATCCCCAGACTGTTTCGTTGCTCACCAAGTTCTGAAGTGTTTGAAATGGCTGAGGTGCTGTCATTTCTCAAGCTCTGAAGACCCACTACATGTTACAACCACACTGCAATGCCTGAGAAATCATCTCTAAGAGAAGATCAGTGGGGAATGTGTTTGGATGTTTGTGCTGAAGTATAGAACACGTTAAGTTGTAAGAGAAACAAATGGAGGAAGGTCTGTGTAAGGAGAACCCGGATTTACTGTCTAATAGCTTTTGTTTAAAAGTTATTCATAGATTCCAAATACTATTTACAATGTTTTCTGTGTGCATTAAATGTTTTACTAAGGCCATGTCTACACTATGGGCGCTACTGTGACACAGAACATCACTGCAGCTATGCCACTGTAGTGTAGATGCTTCCTTCAGTGACAGAAGGGGTTTTACTATTGCTGTGGGTAATCCATCTTTCCGAATGGTGGTAGGTAGATCAATGGAAGAATTCTTCTATCGTTGTCTACACTGGGGGTGAGGTTGGCATGGTTATGTCACTCGGGGATGTGACTCCTATTGATATCACTGATAAAGGCTGCTAAGTGCCTAAATCCTTACTGAAAATGAAACGTAGGCTCTTAAACCAGTTAGGCATTGCCATGCTGAATGGAGCAACAGCGAAACAGCTGTAAAAATCTGGGCCTAGCCACTATGGATAGCCATCAGACGACTTGCCATCGATCAGCTATGGCAGTTCTCTGGTGTGGCATGGGGAAGCTGATGAAGATCTTTGGAGAAGCCTGCAGGAAAAAGGACCCCTGCAGTATTTGTGTTGCATTGTAGAGGAGGATCTTCATCAAAGCGCCAGCTGCTCTCACTAAGAGCAGGATCTTTGTGAAAGTTCCCAGATGGCTCAGAAGCCAAGCTCTGAAGCCATTTGAATGCTTTCCTGAAAACTGGGATCTTTGGCAAAGAAATGACCATTTCTATGAAGTGCTGTGGGGAATTAATGATCTACAAACATACACACCCACTTAGCAAGCTCTGTAGGTGAGGGCTGCAGCCCACCAGCACACAACCCAGGATGGGCAACGGGGGAAGCATTTTGGCCAGGAACACCAGGGCAAACACCTACTTTTCCAGAGAGTGAAATGGGATTGTAATGGCCCCACAGCATGGATGAGATCTCTGCTTATAGGTTGCTTCTGCAACACCAACCTCAACCTGATGAAGGGCTGAGTCAGCCCTGCTGGGACTGAGGGAATCTGTGAATCACAAACCCCAGGTTTATAGCACAGAGCCATTTCTCTCCGGTTCACTCTAGCCTAGTGCTAGGATCCACCTCGCCACCCCTCACTGCACCTGGAGGTGTCTCTGATCTGGGGAACTTAAACAAAGAGAGCAACACTCCGATACCCCTACTTACCTTGCGTACTGTAGTCAATGGGACGACTCATGATGATCCTAAGCTGGCCTATAAACTGCACTATGACTAATACACACACATATATATTAAACTTACCTGAGCAAATAACACTGGCCGTGTCTCTGGGGGAGCAGGCTGGGTTGCCCAGGGCCATACGAGAACAATCCCACAGACAGGGTTCAGTCCCTTCACAATGAAAAGTGTCGCTCCATACGGTTCCGCTCCCTTCCCCGAAATGGGCTCCTCCCTGGATCGACTCGGCATATCCACAGTTCAGCTGATGGCAGAGGACGTTGGCATCTTGCAAATCCCAGTGGGAGGCACAGAGGCTTCCCCATGTGTCTCCATGTTGGATCTCCACTCTCCCGGAGCACTCGGTGCCGTTCACCAACCTGCCGCCCAGGCACCCTGAGCACAAGGGAAAGTGAGTGTCGAGGTGGCGCAGTGACCAGTGTTAATGGCCACAGCAGGGAGGGGAGTGGGGAACAGGAAGGGATTGTTGCTCGTGATCAATGCTAGCAGTTACCCTGTGGGGGCTGTGGGACTATTCCACACCTGCCCATTCACAAACTGATACTCGATCCACGTCAGTTAGTGCGAAGGGAGGTCCAGGGACCAGAATTTGGTTTCCTTGATACATTCCATACTCAAGGCACCACAAGCATTTCACTGAGGGATCAGTTCCAGCAGACTTGGCTGGTGCAGGGACAGGGGGCCAAATTATGGGCCAGTCCCCACCTGGTGTAAATCAGCATAGCCTCACTGAGCCCCATGGAGCTTGGCTGATTGACACACTGTGAAGATCTGGCTGAGGATGTTCCCCAATCCCCAATCCTTTTCTTTCCCCCTGCAGCTGCTCACCTGAACACACCACGCTGGCTTCACTCCCAGGGGGACACTCAGTTGTGCCCAGCGCGGTAACAGGACAGTCCCTCAGGCGGGATTCATTCCTCTCACAGCCAAACTTGCCGTTCCAGACAGGCCCATCTCCTGTGCCAAAGAGCTGCCCTGCTGGCATCGACAGGGCGAATCCACAGTCAAACTGCTGGCACAGGCTGTGGGCAGCCTGTAAATCCCACTGGGAGTCACAGAGGGTTCCCCAGGCGCCTCCGTGGCGAAGCTCCACTCTCCCCGAACACCCTGTGCTGCCATTTGCCAGCCTGTACCCGCCGTACCCTGAGAAGAAGGAGAAGGGAGATCAGAAGGGTATCAGACACTTGAGGGTTACCCCCAACAGAGGATATGGCATCCACCAGCCTTTGGGGGAAATCAAATTAAGATGTTATTTCAAAACGAGCCTGCTTCTCCAGTTAGGTGCTTGCCAAGGCTTGTGCGCCTACACACACATCTAATGGACTACACTGAGCATGTGCAGTGAGAGAGGATAGCTATCTGGAAACCTGACAATCCAGCATGAGATGTGGGTGGCTTTGAGGGTAAATTGTGGCCTTTACAGCTAGACACCCCCACCCCTGGCACTGTGAGCACAACTCCAGCCCAGAAAAGAAACGTGATGTTAAAAAAGCAGGTTTATTGCTCCAATTGGTCTCTCTCATGGGGGGTTTTGTTTGGTGTAAATATAATCTGAGTGCAGCAACATATTCAGAATGTGCTGAAATTGCTTTTGAAAAGGAAACAACTTCCAAATGTGAATGCTGACTGGGAAGGGGAGGGGTGATCAGGGGTGCAAGAGTAGGTGGTAACAGGGGGAAATGTTTGGGTTTTCAGCCAGGGATGTGCTTATTATGGGGAGGGAGACAAATGGGAATCGGTGGTAGGGGAGAGAAGAAGTTGCGGGGTGGGCTCAGGGAAGGGGGAGAGTGTGAGGATTGGGAGAGGAGGAAGGGAGAACACAGGAGGGGTTGCAAACTAGGAAGGGTAGCAGAAAAAGTTGGGGGGTTGAAGTAAGGCACATCAGCCATGAATTCTCCCCTTCCATGTGTGTGCTGCAATCTACGGGAGCCCTACCCCTTTGCAGGCCCCAGGAGCAACTATACAACCACCATTATCCCCATTCCATTCTAACAAAATGTACAGGACAGGGAGGAGCACTGAGGAATCACATAGCAACCTTGTGGCCGAGTGGAAAAACCACTGGACTGGGACTATCCCCAGCTTTGCCACTGGCTTGCTGTCTGACCTTGGGCAAGTCTGAGGTTCTGAGCCCCAGAAGGTGGTGAGAGGCAGACCAGCTGAAAGTCTCTGGGCAAAGATAAAAGCCGGGGAAAAAAGTGGTGATGTAATGGTAGGGGTCTACTATAGACCACCCAATCAGGAGAAGGAATGGATGAGGCATTTCTACAACAAACATAAATATTCAAAACACAAGACCTGACAGTAACAGGGGAGTTTGTTGGAAAAGTAATAAGGCAAAACACTAAATGTTCAAATCAGTTCTTGGAATGTGTTGGGGAAAACTTTTTGTTCCGTAAAAGTAGAGGAAGTAACCAGGAGGACCGACATTTGAGACTAGATTCTGACCCAGAGGGAGGAATTGTTAGTGAATCTGAAGGTGGAAGGCAACTTGGGTGAAAGTGACCATGAAACGATAGTTGTCATGATTCTAAGGAAAGGAAGGAGTGAAAGAAGCAGAATAAGGAAAAAGGACTTCAAAAACTCCAGACTTTAGCAAACATAGTGAACTGATAGCTGAGTTCCCATGGGAAAAAAATCTTAGGGAAAAAAGGAGGTCAGGAGACCTGACAGTTTCTCAATATTAAAGACACAACTGCAAAGTATCCTGATGTGAAGGAAAAACAGAAAGAATCGTAAGAGAACATTATGGCTCCACAGGAGCTCTTTAAGGACTGAAAATCAAAAAGGAATCGTACAAAAAGTGGAAATGTGAAGCACTTGCTAAGGATGAGCACAAAACCACAGCACTAGCATGTCGGGACTAAATCAGAGAGGCAAAAGCACAATACGAGTTACACCCAGCAAGGGACATAAAAAGATAATACTAATAAGAAGTTCTCTAAATACATTAGGGGGTAAGAGAAAGATGAAGTAAAGTCAGGTCCTCTACTTAGTTAAAAGAAGAGCTAATAAGGGGTGATATCAAGAAGGCTGAGGTGTTTAATTTCTATTTTGCTTTAATCTTTACTAAATAGGTTAATGGTGAGCAGATACTCAACACAATTAATATTAACAATGAGGGGGAAGGAATGCAAACCTCACAGAAATTAAGTCGACTGTCCCCAAAGATACACTACACACACACTAGCCTGTTAGCCTGTAGCCCTGTATTTGACATTCCTGCATGTACCCCACAATTGGACAGCACTGGAGTCAGTCATTTTGTATGTTCAACCATTGCCAGCTGAAACCCAAACATCACATAGCTAACAATAGTTTAATGACCCTGAGAGGCAAGGCCAAATAGCTCCATGCTTGCAGTTTTTCTAATCAAAATGGGAGAATACAATAAAAAATAAACGTACTGTAAAAATAGAAACAAATGTTTGGGCAACCGACCTTGGTTTTAGGTGCCTCTAACATGTAAGCTTTATCATTGTTATAACCAGGAATATTTTGCTAATAAAAATAATGAATTGTTATTGGCTGTTGCTGGGGAAATTATTAGCCCATTAGAGGCTATTATGAGCTGTGTGCTTTATCCAAAGAAAATTTACAAAAAAATTATTTAGAAAGTGTGCTTTGGAGCAGTCTGGGGAAGCTTTCCTTTTGGCAAGGATTTTACACCTAAGTTCCCCAATAGTCAGATGGAAGGAGGGGGCCCCCGGTAGCTTGGCTGTTAATTTCTTGAGACCATTTCAGACTTTTTAGGTAACTGTAAATATTTGGAATGCTCTGCACCCTACTGCTACAGCATACATAGTGTGGACGCGCTTGAAATCTAATAAAGTAGTTTTAGGTAAAGCACTCTGGTTTGTATCAATCCTTTATCAGACAGAGGAGTTATGGCCATATTAATTTTTTCTTGAAGAAAACCAGTTAAATTACCACTGATTTGGGTTCTAAAACCCCTGGGTAACAAGCCCAGCTGAGGACACACTCTTTACCTTAACACACAGCATGGAGCTGATTTATGGTAAAACCACGAATAAGTTTATTAATAAAGAACATAGATTTAAATGATACTAAGCAGAGATAACAGAAGCAGAAAATGCTTACAAACAAAACAAAATACAACACTTTCTAGTGTCTAAGACTTTACTTTAGCAAACTATGATCTTTGCCTCAACAGCTTTCTCACATCAAACTGCCAGCATCTCCAAGCCTTCCGGCAGGAGGATCCAACATTCACAGAATTGGAGGGTGCTGTCCTCTTTGCCCACTAAAGGATGGGTAACTAACGAGTTTTCTCCCCTTCTTTGTATACTCTAGTAACCTTTTGAAATGTGTTTGTCTAAAGTGCCTCCCCAGATAAATTTCTTCTCCTTTGCTATTTGACTCTTCCTAGTGACTTCCCATCATCCTCTTGGCTCATATGTAACATAATTTCCACTGTCTCTGGCCTCACCTTGCTCAGTTTACATTGGAGACACAGGCAAACAGGCAAAACAACATCCCTTTGTCTAGGACAAACTTGTTTCTCAAGTCTGTCCCCAAAACATATTTTAGGAACATCTTTCCATCACACATACATAACTTTACTCGCCATCTGTATATACCTCACACAATGATATCCATAACCAGCATGTCTCCAGTTTTTATATGATATCTTACCCAAGTGAGCTCTAGCTCACGAAAGCTTATGCTCAAATAAATTTGTTAGTCTCTAAGGTGCCACAAGTCCTCCTTTTCTTTTTACCCATTACACTGTTATAGTACAATAATACTGTATACAAACAGTTGTTGCAACTGCTTATTCTTTGGGTTTCAGGCCCCTTGTTCTCCCCTTGGGGTGTCTGGACCCTGAGTGTCACACAAAGATACTTAAGGATCTAGCTGAAGCGCTGGTGGAACTGTCAGCCATGATACACAGACAGCTGCCACGGCACAGGAGCCAGCAAACAGAGGGGTAAACAGGGGAGTGTGAAAGGGGAGTTTGTCTTGTGGTGCTTGTTCGGGGTTTGTTTTCGCTGTGGGGGGGTGGTGTTTTGGTGTGGTTTGTATTTCCCAGATTAACAGGATTTAGGTGGGAAGGCTATGACCGATACAGAGGCAGCAGTGGGAGTGACCCATGTCGTGGAAGACACAATGAAGATGACTGGATGTGGAAGCTGCGGTATGTACATCATCCTGGAGGGGGCACCTGGTAAGAGTTTTGTCTGCATGAAACGCCATCTGATAGAGCTGATGGAGGAAAAGATCCGAGGTTTGGAGATGCAGGTGGAAAGTCTGGTTGAGTTTAGGAAGGGGTTTGAGCAGATTATGGGGCCAAGACATGAGGTATCTGAAGGGAAAAGCTCAGACTTGCAGATGGAAGCAGGACTGAGGAATTCTGAGGGGAGACTGCTGGGTGAGGAAAGTGGTCAGTGGAAGCATGTGACTAAAAGAACCAGGCAGAGGAAAAGACGGGCTAGTGAAGGAGAAATAGAGCTCAAGAATAGGTTTGTGGAGTTGGAAAATGAAGAAGGGGCACAGCAGGTGGTCACTGAAGGTAAGAGGGCAAGGAAAAAGAGAAGAGCGGCTAATCCTATAGGAAACGGGGAAGAGTCAATGGAGACTACACCAACTATGAGCCCCAGGAGGATACGGGATAGATTGCAGAGGATTGCAAGGGAGAATAGGAATGGAAAGAACTTGCAGCCAGAGGGAACAGGGGATAGACTGGAGAATAGCACTGTCACCAGGAAAAGGCAGCTCTATGTGATCAGGGACTCTTTACTGAGAAGAATAGACAGGCCTGTAACCAGAGCTGATCCAGAGAATAGAAGGGTGTGCTGTCTTCCAGGTTCTAAGATATGGGATGTAGACCTGAGGTTGAAAAGGATCCTAAAGGGAGCGGGAAAGAATCCCCTAATTATCCTTCATTTGGGAACAAATGATACAGCTACATTCTCGCTGGAAAGTATTAAGGGAGACTATGCTAGGCTGGGGAAGACGCTGAAGGAAATTGAGGCTCAGGTGATCTTTAGTGGGATTCTGCCTGTTCCTACAGAAGGGCAACAAAGGTGTGACAAGACTGTGACTATCAACAGATGGCTTAGGCAGTGGTGCTATAAGGAGGGCTTTGGGATGTGTGGCCAGTGGGAGGCATTCATGGACAGAGGAGAGTTCTCTCGGGATGGACTTCATCTGAGTAGGGAAGGAAATAGACTTCTAGGATGGAGGCTGGCACAGCTGATTAAGAGAGCTTTAAACTAGGAATTTGGGGGAGATGGTTGGGAGATGTCCAGGTAATCTCCAAACTGGATTTTAGCATTGAGAGGGAAGAAAACGAAGTAAGAAAGGATACAGCCGTGGGTAAGAGAATGGATATAAGGAGGAAGGGCAGTGTGAATACCAGTCTAATAGGTTATACTGGCTGTAGAATGACCGTGCCTAATCAGGTATAGAATGTGAGCGAGGCCAAACAGCAAAAATTAAGATGTTTGTACACCAATGAGAGGAGCCTAGGTAACAAAATGGAGGAACTAGAGCTACTGGTGCAGGAAGTGAAACCAGATATTATAGGGTAACAAAAACATGGTGGAATAGTAGTCATGACTGGACTACGGGTATTGAAGGGTATGTGCTGTTTAGGAAAGACAGAAATAAAGGCAAAGGTGGTGGAGTAGCATTGTATATCAATGATGAGGTAGAATGTAAAGAAATAAGAAGCGATGGAATGGAGAAGACAGAGTCCATCTGGGCAAAAATTACATTGGGGAAGAAAACTACTGGAGCCTCCCCTGTGATAGTGCTTGGGGTGTGCTATACACCGCCGGGATCTAATTTGGATATGGATAGAGCCCTCTTTAATGTTTTTAATGAAGTAAATACTGATGGAAACTGCGTGATCATGGGAGACTTTAACTTCCCAGATATAGACTGGAGGACAAGTGCTAGTAATAATAATAGGGCTCAGAGTTTCCTAGATGCGATAGCTGATGGATTCCTTCAGCAAGTAGTTGCTGCACCGACTAGAGGGGATGCCATTTTAGATTTGGTTTTGGTGAGTTGTGAGGACCTCATAGAAGGAATGGTTGTAGGGGACAATCTTGGTTCAAGTGATCATGAGCTAATTCAGTTCAAACTGAAAGGAAGGATTAACAAAAATAAATCTGCAACCAGGGTTTTTGATTTCAAAAGGGCTGACTTTCAAAAATTAAGGAAATTAGTTAAAGAAGTGGATTGGACTGAAGAACGTATGGATCTAAAGGCAGAGGAGGCCTGGGATTACTTTAAATCAAAGCTGCAGAAGCTGTCGGAAGCCTGCATCCCAAGAAAGGGAAAAAAATTCATAAGCAGGACTTGTAGACCAAGCTAGATGAGCAAGCATCTCAGAGAGGTGATTAAGAAAAAGCAGAAAGCATACAGGGAGTGGAAGATGGGAGGGATCAGCAAGGAAAGCTACCTTATTGAGGTCAGAACATGTCGGGATAAAGTGAGAAAGGCGAAAAGTCAAGTAGAGTTGGACCTTGCAAAGGGAATTAAAACCAACAGTAAAAGGTTCTATAGCCATATAAATAAGAAGACAACGAAGAAAGAAGAAGTGGGCCCGCTAAACACTGAGGATGGAGTGGAGGTTAAGGATAATCTAGGCACGGGCCAATAACTAAACAAATACTTTGCCTCAGTCTTTAATAAGGCTAAAGAGGATCTTAGGGATAACGGTAGCATGACAAGTGGGAATGAGGACATGGAGGAAGATATTACCATATCTGAGGTCGAAGCAAAACTTGAACAGCTTAATAGGACTAAATCGGAGGGCCCAGATAATCTGCATCCAAGAATATTAAAGGATCTGGCACATGAAATGGCAAGCCCATTAGCAAGAATGTTTAATGAATCTGTAAACTCAGGGGTTGTACCGCATGACTGGAGAATTGCTAACATAGTTCCTATGTTTAAGAAAGGGAAAAAAAAGTGATCCGGGTAACTACAGGCCTACTAGTTTGACATCTGTAGTATGCAAGGTCTTGGAAAAAAATGTGAAGGAGAAAGTAGTTAAGGACATTGAGGTCAATGGTAAATGGGACAAAATACAACATGGTTTTACAAAAGGTAGATCGTGCCAAACCAACCTGATCTCCTTCTTTGAGAAAGTAACAGATTTTTTAGACAAAGGAAACACAGTGGATCTAATTTACTTACATTTCAGTAAGGCGTCTGATACCGTGCCACGTGGGGAATTATTAGTTAAATTGTGGATCAATATGACAATTGAAAGGTGGGTAAGGAAATGGTTAACAGGGAGACTACAGCAGGTCCTACTGAAAGGTGAACTGTCAGGCTGGAGGGAGGTTACCAGTGGAGTTCCTCAGGGATCAGTTTTGGGACCAATCTTATTTAATCTTTTTATTACTGACCTCGGCACAAAAAGTGTGTACAAAAAGAGTGTACTAATAAAGTTTACAGATGATACAAAGCTGAGAGGTATTACCAATTGAGAGAGAGACTGGGATATCATACAGGAAGATTTGGATGACCTTCTAAATTGGAGTAATAGTAATAGGATGAAATTTAACAGTGAGACGTGTAAGGTTATGCATTTAGGGATTAATAACAAGAATTTTAGTTATAAGCTGGGGACGCATCAATTAGAAGTAAAGGAGGAGGAGAAGGACCTTGGAGTGTTGGTTGACCACAGGATGACTATGAGCCGCCAATGTGATACGGCCATGAAAAAAGCTAATGCGGTCTTGGGATGCATCAGGCGAGGTATTTCCAGTAGAAATAAGGAGGTGTTAGTACCGTTATACAAGGCAGTGGTGAGACCTCACCTGGAATACTGTGTGCAGTTCTGGTCTCCCATGTTTAAGAAGGATGAATTCAAACTGGAACAGGTACAGAGAAGGGCTACTAGGATGATCCGAGGAATGGAAAACCTGTCCTGTGAAAGGAGGCTCAAGGAGCTTGGCTTTTTTAGCCTAACTAAAAGAAGGTTGAGGGGAGATATGATTGCTGTCTATAAATATATCAGAGGGATAAATACTGGAGAGAGAGATGAATTATTTAAGCTCAGTAGCAATGTGGACACAAGAACAAATGGATATAAACTGGTCATCGGGAAGTTTAGACTTGAAATTAGATGAAGGTTTCTAACCATCAGAGGAGTGAAGTTTTGGAATAGCCTTCCAAGGGAAGCAGTAGGGGCAAAAGACCTATCTGGCTTTAAGATTAAACTCGATAAGTTTGTGCAGGAGATGATATGATGGAATAACATGATTTTGGCAATTAATTGACCTTTAAATATTCATGGTAAATAGGCCCATTGGCCTGTGACGGGATGTTAGATGGGGTGGGATCTGAGTTACTACAGAGAATTCTTTCCTGGGTATCTGGCTGGTGAATCTTCCCCATATGCTCAGGGTTCAGCTGATCGCCATATTTGGGGTCAGGAAGGAATTTTCCTCCAGGGCAGATTGGAAGAGGCCCTGGAGGTTTTTCGCCTTCCTCTCTAGCATGGGACATGGGTCACTTGCTGGAGGATGCTCTGCTCCTTGAAGTCTTTAAACCACAATTTGAGGACTTGAATAGCTCGGACATAGGTGAGAGGT
Source organism: Chelonia mydas (assembly GCF_015237465.2). NCBI lineage: Eukaryota > Metazoa > Chordata > Testudines > Cheloniidae > Chelonia > Chelonia mydas. The sequence continues at coordinate 97,751 of NW_025111267.1, read as the reverse complement.
TTATCGCAGGAGTGGGTGGGTGAGATTCTGTGGCCTGCGTTGTGCAGGAGGTCAGACTAGATGATCATAATGGTCCCTTCTGACCTTAATATCTATGAATCTATGAATCTTTGAGAACTCATCGAGGACAGGTGACGTCCCAGAGGACTGGAGAAGGGCAAGTACCTATCTATAAAGACTGGAATAAAGAGGACCCTGTCAGTTTAACTTCAATACCCAAAAGATACTGGAACAAATTATTAAACAATCAATTTATAAGCACCTACAGTATAATAGAGTTGTAAGGAAGAGCCAGCATGGATTTGTCTAAAACAAATCATGCCATACCAACCTAATTTCCTTCTTTCATGGGGTTACTGGCCTCCTGGGTAGGGCTGAAGTAGTAGACGGGAGATATCTTAATTTTAGTTAGGCTTTTGATATAGTGGCACACGGCATTCTCATAAACAAATTCAAGAAATGTGGTCTATATGAAATTTCTATAAGGTGGGTGCACAACTGGTTGAATAACTGTACTCAAACAGTAGTCATCAGTGGTTTGCTGTCAAACTGGGAATGTTTATCTAGTGGGGTGCCATGGGGTAAGTCCTGGGTCTGGTACTATTCAATATTTTCATTAATGACTTGGATAATGGAATGGAAAGAATGCTTATAAAATGTGCAGGTGACCCAAGCTGGGAGGGATCAAAAGCACTTGGAGGACAGGATTAGAATTCAATATGACCTTGACAAGTTGCAGAGCAGGTTTGAAAACAAGATGAAATTCAATAAAGAAACGGGCAAAGTACTACACTTAGGAATGGAAAGTCAAATGCACAACTTCAAAAGGGGGAATAACTGTATTCGGTGGTAGTACTGCTGAAAAAGATCTGGGGTAACTGTAGATCACAAATTGAATATGATTTAACAGTTGGATGCAATTTTGGAAATGCTAATATCATTCTGGTGTGTATTAACAGGAATGTCCTATGTAAGACAGAGGATGTAACTGTCCTGATCTAGGGGGCACTGGTGAGGCCTCAGCTGGAGTACTGTGTCCAATTCTGGGTGCCACACTCTAGAAACGATATTGAAAAAAATTGGAGATGGTCCAGAGGAGAGCAACAAAAATGATAAAAGGTTTAGAAAACCTGACCTATGAGGAGAAGTTAAAAAAACTCGGCATGTTTAGTCTTCAGAAAAGAAGACTTGGGGGGACATGATATCAGTCTTCAAATAGACTAAGTGCTGTTATACAGAGAACCAGGGTGACTTTTTCTTCCTGTCCACTGAAGGTAGGACAAAAAGTAATGGTCTCAACCTGCAGCAAGGGAGATTTATGTTAGATATTAGGAGAAACATCCTAACTAGAAGGGTAGTTTACGTTCGTTCTAGAATAGGCTGCCAAGGGAGGTTGTAGAATCCACATCACTGGAGGTTTTTAAGAACAGGGTGGATAAACTTCTGTCTAGATTTAACTGGCCCTGGCACAGTGCAGGGGGCTGAACTTGATAACCTCTCAAGGTCTCTTCCAGCCCCACATTTCTATGATTCTTTGAAGATACTTCACTCTTCTCTGCCTCAGTTTCCCATCTGTGAAATGTGGATTATGATGTAAGTACTTTGAGAGCTACTCATGAAAAACTCTATAGAAAAACTAGGTCTTTAGATTATTAGTCATAGCTGCAAACCTAGGTGAGAACTACAACTGTTTAGAAAAACCATTGACTCCTACCAACAAACATTTCTCTTTCAGTTTAAAAACCTAGGAAATTAAATGGCAAAAATCTTTGTTAATGCAGAGTTAATGCACACACACTCCCACTCTGCCTGTTCGCTGTAATAGTCAGGCACTATCTGCACTTTCCCTATGCTCAAACACTGAGCCTCCCCCTGAGAGCATACCACACTTGCAAAATATAACAACCACCCTTTTACAGCCCATTTACACATCAACACAAGATATCACCTAAACATATACTTTCTCCCACCCATCATTAAATCCACACACAACTCTCATGTCCCAACTCACTACTGACAGTACCCATGGCAAGATGAACCCAGTGCCCTGCTCCTGACACAGCCTACACAAATGATGCCGACTGCAACCTCAAGGTCCATATACACATCTTTCCTTTGATAACACACAAGCGAGCACTCAAGCCCAGATCTCCTCGTATCACATTCACGGCTCTCTGATGCTCCTCAAACTAATCCCCAGATCTCCTCATATTGCACCCACAGTTCTCCAAGCTGCTCCAGTGTATTCCTCCACCATTCAGTACAGCCACACCTAATGCAGTGACTGCAGCTGGAGAGCAGATACGCTCCGTGGTTATTGCCAGCTCCAGGAGGATCCCTTGATGAAGAGCTGCTTGGGGCTTCAATTGGTGGCACTGAAACAGAAACTCTAAGAATTGTGAACTGCCTCAGTCAACTCAACAGTGCTCTATCTGGGGCTTTGATGACAATTAAAAAAGCAAACATTGGTGACTATCTCCCTGCCCAAAGTTGTAGAGCTGTTCTGAGATTGTGGGTAAAATTGGGGATTCAGAGCAGACTGAGTAGAATTAAATGGTAAAAAACCATCATTAATGCAGAGTTAAGGTTGCCCAATGATACCCTGGGTGCCTTTAGAATGTTGATCTCAGTAGGGGAGGGTCCCCCAAGTACAGGACACAATCTCACAAGGTGTTGAGGGGATCCTGTGAGAGGCTGAGCACCCTCAGCTGCCACTCCTGGATCAGACCCAAAGTGAGTCAAACACACCAATGAAGGGATAAAGGAGGGAAGGGGCATGGAGAGGTGAAAGCTCTATTATCACTAGAAGCTCACACCAAGAAATTTGTAGGAATGAGCACCATGGGGCTGAGGTCTCCCTCTCTCCCCGCCACCAACCATATACTACGTGGCTGGTTTTTGAGTAGCCTGACTAGTTTTTCTTTAGCCTTGCCAGTTGCTGGTCCAAAGGTGTTATTGGCTGGGGGAGGGGGAGGGGTTAGTGTTGCCAGGATTTCTAAGCTGTGCACAAATGCTCCTGGGCATGCAGTGATCTCGGAACTCCAGCTATGCGTGTCACAGCTGGAAACACACAATGGCCTCCCGGCTGGCACACTCATCCTGAGCTGCATGTGTGCAGTGTGCCAAGGCAGACACCAGTCAATGGGAGAGCAGAGCCACACTCCCAACCACAAATCCCACCAAACCTGTCTTCACTTTCTGAGCACTGAGCCCCTCCCCATGTTTGCCCCCAACCCTGGGACTCGGTCCTGCCCACAGACCAGCCTCGCCTCTTCTGGGACCTGGCCCTGCCCACAGACAGGCCAGTTTTTCTGTGCCTTAGAGGTGGCAACCCCACCCTATACAGAAAGACAGCCCCCCTCCAATCCTGGCTTCTCCTCTCCAGGACTTCAAATTTCAGAAAAAGACCTCTCTGTTTTCCATTTCCCCCAGCCCATCCTAACACCCAACCTGGCAGTATGACCACGGCCGGCGAGCCACCCAGATCTCCTCATGGACACATGGACAGGCTATCCAGCTGGCTGCCGTGGACTGGGCTTTCGGCCAATGGTGTGTTCCACAGGCAGGCTAGTGGACAGTGCAGATCCTCTCCAGGCTCTGCCGTTAGCGGTGATGTTGGGAAAGGCACCTCGCTAGCTGGCCCCACCCTTCCTTTAGCTCATCCATTTAAGTTTGTGTCCTGACAAGACCCCGGCCCTGACAAGAAGGCGACCTTTTTTACCCATATAAAAAGATCCCAGGAATGTCACTCTGTCTGTTAGTCACTCTGAAGCCTAGGATGTGTGCTGAGTCAGTATGAAATGTTGGGACAAGCTACAAGCCTGGCTGAGAGCTCCTCTGCTTCAGAATATCACCAGGTTCAGTCATCACTGAGATTCATGGTCACTTACCATCTAACTTTTAAGTTATAAGCCATTTTTAACTCTCAGAGTTTCCCTAATTCCAAATGGTGCCATCTCCTGTTGCTGTCACTGGGCCTGAAGCCAACGAGATGCCTCCTTCTGCCTACAGTCGGTTGGCATGTGGGAGTGAGCCCACCCTGAGTAAAGTTGGCTGCCACCTTCCACTGTTTTCAATGAGACGGAAGCCCACAGGAAACATGGCTGCCCTTGTATGGCTGAGGGGGATGGACAGGGCCCAGGGGCAGTAGAAACCCTGTGAAAGGAGGGTGGGGAGAGTGCGGGGAGCAGGGAACAGGGAGGGGAGGGGCAGGAGGCAGATTTAGGGGTTTCAACAGAATGGCATGGAGAAGGATGTGGGGCAAGAGAAAGGCTGGGGGGCAGAGGGACATGGGGTCGGGTCAGCTGGAGGTGGAGGTGGAAGGGAGGTTGAGAGGGACGTAGGGGGATGAGAAGTTCAGGGAGGCTGAGGCGGCTGCAGAAAACAGCAATGGGGGTGAGAGATGAAGGGGATTAGGTGGCAGATCCCCAGCCTCGAGTTGGTGGTGGAGGTGGGGTGTCCCCTCCAAGCAGTCGGGGAAGGCAGTCTTGCCGTGTTTCCAGATCTCGCAAGCTGATTGGGAGTCATGGGATTTTGCTGCCTACAAAAACATCAGAGGAGCTGCTGTGATGACACAAGAAGCTCCTCTAATACGCCAGTTTTCAGGGCTGGACCAAGCTCTGTGCGAGAGCTTCAGGGCTGAGGACACAGACCTGCCATGCCACTTAGCCCTGCCTTCATGTATGTCCCTAGAGCAGAGAGAGGGTCCCGGGGCAGCAAGAGGCAAGGGAGGGTGAAGTTGGTAAACTGTTCCAGCTGGGAACCAGGCAGAAGACAAACCCGCTTGGCCCTGGAGGCGGGGGAATGGGGTGTCAGTGATGTAGCTGGGTTCTAGGTGGTGTCCCACGGCAGCAGGAGGCAGGGAAGTCTTGCAATGAGTGAAGAGGGAGGTGGTGAGAAGGGGTGAGAAGAGGGCAAGTGCAGTCTCCAGCTGAGCAGCCAGGGAGAGGGGTGTTTTGTGTGTGCATTACAAGGTTGACTTTCCAACCTGAAATTATCACACACACACTGGCAGGGGAATAGAGGGCAGGTAAAAAGTCCAAAGGCAGACCAGGGTGACAGCTTACTTTAGCAATAAATACAGTATTGGTACAGTGATAGACTCAGCTTGGTGAAAGGCACCTTGGTAATAAGTAAGTCTCATTTTCAAGTCAGAGAGAGCTGTCAGGCGCTCAAGTTGTCGAGCATTTTTCTTTCAATTAATGTCTTCCTCAGAATGAAAATGGCTGCATGCTTTCAACAAAAATGAAATGGGTGGTTCAAAATTCTGTGTAAACATTAACCGTCCTAAGTAATTTAAAAAACAACTGGGAGGGAGGTGGATATATCTGAGACAGATGATATGAGACAAAGCAGTGACATGTGCGTACATTGCAATTTGACAATGTACATGTTTTGCTTTCATATTCTTTCTCTGTTTTTTGCTTAATATTTTCTTCCAGCAGTCACTGTTGCTTCACAGGACTTTACAAATTACACCCGTGCAATAGCACAGGCTTCCAGCTAGTCTCTAACAATCAGATCTGCATGAATGGGTGGCACAAAGCCAACCCCCGTTGCAGGGCAATAACATAAAAGTGGCCACAACTGCTCCAATTCCATCAAGAAAGTTTTAAAATAATAAAACCTGTCCCCTACATAGCACTATGTATTCAAGTGCCTGAAAGCACTTTGCAAACACAAATGAAGTTAAGCCTCACAGCCACTATCTGAGCTAGGAAATTAGGAAATCACAAATGGGGAAACTGAGGCACAAGGCATTATTGAATACAAAACCAGAACTGGAAATAAAACCCCTGTTTCCCGGTGTCTGGTTCTGTGCTCTGACCACTAGACCCTTCCCCTTCCCCTTACAGATGTATCTGAGTAGGGAGGAGAGTGCTCAGCAGTGGAGAACATGCATCCCTAGTGGAGGATAAGGAAAATCAGAGCTCTTCTGGGACCCTATCCTTGTATCAGGAGAAAGGTAAATAGAACTGTCCCCATTTACTGGAGACACTTGAAATAGAGAGGAATATGAGCGAGATAATGGGGTTTCCCACTATCTCTTCTTGGCTCCCCCTGGGTGGTGGGAAAGTGGAGCCATCCTTTGTAGCAGACAGGAATCCTTTGGAGCAACTTGGAAACACGCAAAGTTTTCTGGGATGTGGGTTCATGTGAGGCATATTGGATGTGGGAGAAAAGAGACTGAGTGGCTCAGCTGTAGGGTCCGTGTTAGTGGTTCACCAGTTTGAATTCTTACCTGAGCACAATACGCCGACATCATTTGCGTGGGAGCATGTGTGGTTGGGACGGGACATCCTGGGACATTTCTGAAGGAGAGACTCATTCCCCACACACTGAAACTCTTCCTTCCAGATCAGATCATGTCCTTCTCCGAAGTGAGCTGCTCCCAAGGTGGCTACAGCCTGTCCACACCCTAATTCATTGCAGATAACAGAAGCGGTGTTGAAATCCAAGTGTGAATCACAGACTGTCTCCCACATTTTTCCATGTTTGACTTCAACACGTCCTGAGCAGGCAGTGTCCCCTCCAATCAGACGGACCTCGATGAGACCTAGAGAGTCAATGCATCCATCAATCAGTGTTGGTTATTTTGACATCCCATAACCTTCCCCAGGCCTTCCTGGGGATGAAATGAAGGGAACCTTCTTCTCTCAACAGCAAAGACATTGTTAAATAAGTGGGAGCCCTTTACTCCATATGCCAGTTCCTGTTGTTACCAGTCAGCTCTGTGTTCCTGGGGAACCAGGGCTCAGTACCCAGCCTGTCTGACTCATGAAAGACCTTCCCCCGCAGCCTCTGCTTGAACCAAAACCGATCAGAAGAAAGACTTACAAAAAGCAATGAAAAGGCAGTGGGAGACACACCTAAACCCCTGGGACAAGGGTGACAGGATTAAGGAAACTCCCCTAGCCTCATTTGCATGGAAGATGGGACAGGGAGGCATCTCTATTACCATACAGAATGGAGAACAGAGATTCCAAGGCAAGAGCCACACGGAACTCTGGGACCTGAAAAGCAGGGAAGCATTGCATGATGGGGGATCTCTGCTCCAGATGTTAATGAACCCACACCTGCACACACCCAGCTCAGTAGTTATCAGACCAATTCTAATAATAAATCCGCTCTTGGTATCCAAAATACTGAAGCTCCCTAATTGCATTGTGAGCTCCCTCCAAGGAACACCGCCCACAGCCAGGAATGAGCAGTTCCTACTGCCTAGCCTGAACACAACAACTTTGGTATATTCCCTTGAGCCATCAGTTTGCCCATAAACACAAGTGACACAACTAGTACATTGATAGAATTACAGAACCTTCCCCCCCTCAAAGAGTAGCCCTAATAAATGAATGTACCCCAAAGTAATGGGCAAATCTGGTAACAACACTGTGTTCCAGTGATGAGAGAGAGTTTGAATAAAAGGGCAATGTGTGACACTGCTGGGGGGTGGGAGTAGCCAACAAAGTAATTCTCAGTAGTGAACAGATAGACACAAAGCAGAATGTGCAGGTGGGACTGATGAGTGTTTACATGGTCTAAGTACATCCTCAGCTGGAATATTTTATTTCTGTCACTTCATTACAGGAAGGCTATTGAAAAACTGGCAAAAGTTCAAAGAAAGGAAACTATTCAATGATGAAGCCTGGAGGCTTGAAAGAGGCTCAATCTGTGAGACTGGGGAGTAAAGGAGAATTAAGGGGCAAGGAATAGCAAGTGTCTCCACAGAGCTGAGAACAAGGAGGGGAGGAGCTTCATAATTCATATTATCTGAAAATACTAAAATAATGGCTGAGAGTGCAGAAGGGAAAAGCAAAAAGAAAAGAGGAGGAATAATTCCCCAGCAGTGGAAGAAGTAGAGAGTGGGATAGACACAAAGGGGAAGTGATCGAGTCACTGTGATTGAAGATAGTCTAGAACAGACTAGATACAATACTAGTGGGAAGGAAGCAGGGGAATGTTCTGCATGATGCCAGAAAACAGAGCTGCTCCAACTGCTTGGAATTAGGATCTCACGTGTCGGCCTCACGCCAACAGAGCCTGACACATGGAAGGCCGGTTCCAGTGTGAAGCCCTTCTCAATTACCCTTATGGCTTGTCTATAGGGGATGTTACCTCATATTAACTGTAATTAGCTCGCCTTAAATACCTTGTGTCCACATGAACCCTGTTCTCAGAGCAATTTATTTGGCATCTTAGGTTGCCGTAACTAATCCTCATTGGAGAAGGAGTAGCTCCACTTCACAATCAGTTTGTTCACTGTAAGATTCCTGTGAAATAATTCCTAATGCTAATGCTGCTGACTGTCCCCCAGCTAGTGTCCCACACTGCATTGCTTCATACCTGCATCAACCTGCTTTGCGCCTGTTTGCGCTCCACAGCTCTGGGGTCATCTTGACCAGATGCACCCTCTCTGGTTAAATGCTGGCAGGCAGCCAGGAGCGCCTCTTTTCACTACCAGGTGAGTTCACATTCCCATAGCAACCAAGGGCCCCCCCGCTTCCACATAGACCTCTGTAGAGGCCCAGGGCTTGATTGGCCTGTCTGGAGACAAGCATGTCCAGTTCCCTCTGGATAAGAGTCACCAGAATGCAGACGTCTACAGGGCACTGTCAGAGAAAATGAAAGTGAGGTGGCTCTGAATCTGGTACTGAGTCAGCGAACGAGCTCCAGCAGGTTAGTAACTGCATGTGAATCTCTGCAAGCCGTCCTGAGTACAGCTGAATGAATAACTGAAATTTCTCCCCGTCCCTCCCAAAATTTGTTCCTTTTTTAATGTCTTTTCAAAATCATATTTCAAATCTTTCATTAGATCAGAAAGAATGTTTTTATGTTTTGTTTCTGCAAGAAAAAACAAAAACATTCAGTTTTGGCTCTAAATGAATCAGTTCTTTTTTCAGATTTTTTGGTTTGGTCACTGAACTGAGAAAATCAAACTATTCACTCAACTGTAGTCAGTAAAACCTGCAGAAGGGCACAAGCAGTCACTAACCTGCTCCTGCCACTCCTCCACCCACCCTAGAAAAGAAAAGAGTCATCCATCCACCCCCCAATTGCTCCAAACCATACACATTTTAAAAATCTCGCCTACACAAAGCCTGCCCCCTCCTCCCCACACACGCATGTGCACCACTCAAATAAAGTACAGAAGGTCTGTAGAATGGGAAATAAATGGGGGAATATCTTACTATCACAAGGGAAAACATGGAGTTGAAAGAGAAGATGGGAATGTCATTCCGACCTTATGGGAACAGGAACTTTTTATCATTGTTGGCATGGAGACTATGAGGAATGGGACCATAAAGGACTGCTTTTTCTTATTTCCCTGTGCACATGTAACTGTGTGAAGAGGGGGGTTGTGGCGTGCAGAGAGGCTGTCAGATCTCAGGAAAAAATAAGAAAAAGCTATACATGATTTGTTCCATAGAGCATACAGTTAATCCCAATAGACGGCTCTGAAAGCAGCTGGAAAGGCTTCCTGGAGCATGCACAAAAGGTCAGAATGGAGCGCACAGCCCTTGGGAGGGACATGATGCAGACAATGCAGAGGCAAACAACTGTGATAAAGCACCTTTTGCTGCAAAAGCCAAGCACTGTGCCCCAACGCTCCAATATCCTGAAAACTATAGAGAATGCACCATACTGAGAGCACAGTTCCAAACAACCTTAGCACAGATCCTTCCCACTGCATTCAATCCCACAGGAGATGGAGAAGGAGAATGCTTTCTGATGCATCACTGTCAGGTGTGAATACTCCTTGGTGGGGCTCTCCCTCAATACCCAAGTTTTTCAGTTTGCACCACATTCTATGGACTGGTCTACTCCTAAAACTTAGGTCGCCCTAGCTACATGGGTCATGGCTGTGAAAAATTCACACCTCTAAGAGACACAGTTCCTTTTTTTGATAAACTCAAAAAATTCATTTCCATAGAATGATCGAGGTGTAGGACTGGAATGGACCTTGATAGGTCGTCTAATCCAGTCCCCTGCACCAAAGCAGGACTAAACCTATGTCTTCACTGGCATTTTTGTCAGTGAAACTTCTGTCAGACAAGGGTGTGAAAAAAAACTACCCCCCTGACCGACAAAAGTTTCACTGACAAAAGCGCCGGTATGGACAGAGCTGTGCCGGCGGGAGACGCTCTCCCACTGACATAGCTACTGGCGCTTGTTAGGGGTCATTTAATTATTCTGGCAGGAGAGATCTCTCCCGTCGGCATAGAGCAGCTACATGGGATGCCTTACCGCTGTGCCACTGTAAGATCTGCAGTGAAAACATAGCCTAAGTATTATCTAGAGCACCCCTGACAGATGTTTGTCAGACCCTTTCTTAAAAACGTCCAATGACAGTGTCAAGGTTCCTTCCCCACTCTGAACTCTAGGGTAGAGATGTGGGGACCCGCATGAAAACCTCCTAAGCTTACTTTTACCAGCTTAGGTTAAAACTTCCCCAAGGTACAAACTATTTTACCTTTTGCCCTTGGACTTTCGCTGCCACCACCAAACGTCTAACCGGTAGTATTATTATTAGGAAAGGGTCCATTTGGAAACATCTTTCCCCCCCCCAAAAAATCCTCCCAAACGTCATTCCCTGCTTTCTGGGGAAGGTTTGAAAAAAATCCTCACCAATTTGCATAGGTGAACACAGACCCAAACCCTTGGATCTTAAGAACAATGAAAAAGCATTCAGTTTCTTAAAAGAAGAATTTTAATAGAAGAAGCGGTAAAAAGAATCACCTCTGTAAAATCAGGATGGTAAATACCTTACAGGGTAATTAGATTCAAAACATAGAGAATCCCTCCAGGCAAAACCTTAAGTGACAAAAAGACACAAAAACAGGAATATCCATTCCATTCAGCACAGCTTATTTTCTCAGCCATTAAAAGGAATCAGAATCTAACACATATCTAGCTAGATTACTTACTAAGTTCGAAGACTCCATTCCTTTCTGTTCCCGGCAAATGCATCACACACACAGACAGAGCGAGCCTTTGTTTCTTCCTCCCTCCAGCTTTTGAAAGTATCTTGTCTCCTCATTGGTCGCTTTGGTCAGGTGCCAGCGAGGTTATCCTTGCTTCTTAACCCTTTACAGGTGAAAGGGTTTTGCCTCTGGCCAGGAGGGATTTTAAAGGGGTTTACCCTTCCCTTTCTATTTATGACACGCCCCCCAAATCACAGATAGGGTGAAACGCTGGCTGTGATTTCTTCCTGGAGCTCTAGGAGAAAACAGAGTTAATAAGACACATGCACCTATGTCATAAATATAAAGGGAAGGGTAAACACCTTTAAAATCCCTCCTGGCCAGAGGAAAAACCCTTTCACCTGTAAAGGGTTAAGAAGCAAGGATAACCTCGCTGGCACCTGACCAAAGTGACCAATGAGGAGACAAGATACTTTCAAAAGCTGGAGGGAGGAAGAAACAAAGGCTCGCTCTGTCTGTGTGTGTGATGCATTTGCCGGGAACAGAAAGGAATGGAGTCTTAGAACTTAGTAAGTAATCTAGCTAGATATGTGTTAGATTCTGATTCCTTTTAATGGTTGAGAAAATAAGCTGTGCTGAATGGAATGGATATTCCTGTCTTTGTGGCTTTTTGTCACTTAAGGTTTTGCCTGGAGGGATTCTCTATGTTTTGAATCTAATTACCCTGTAAGGTATTTACCATCCTGATTTTACAGAGGTGATTCTTTTACTGTTTCTTCTATTAAAATTCTTCTTTTAAGAACCTGATTGCTTTTTTCATTGTTCTTAAGATCCAAGGGTTTGGGTCTGTGTTCACCTATGCAAATTGGTGAGGATTTTTATCAAGCGTTCCCCAGGAAAGGGGGTGTAGGGTTTGGGGAGGATTTTTGGTGGAAAGACGTTTCCAAGCGGGCTCTTTTCTGGTTATATATCTGTTAGATGCTTGGTGGTGGCAGCAATAAAGTCCAAGGGAAAAAGGAAAATAGTTTGTACCTTGGGGAAATTTTAACCTAAGCTGGTAAAAATAAGCTTCAGAGGTTTTCATGCAGGTCCCCACATCTCTACCCTAGAGTTCAGAGTGGGGAAGGAACCTTGACATGGTGGCAGAGCGGTGGGATTAACTTGAAATCATTTTGAGATCAATTTGAGATTTTTTGAACCAGAAGCACAGATTTTAAAAGGAAATATTTTTTTCCCTTTGGGCTGCTGGAAAGCAGGTTTTAAGTTGAAAGCAGTTAGAGGGTTTTTTTTCCCTCTGCTTGGGGGCCAGAGCAGAGACAAAAGGGGATTGTCTTTTGTGATCTGGATTTTTCTCGACCAAAAGGCAGGGCAGTTAACCTCCTGCAGAGAAATTCACAAGTTTTCACAGACCTGAAGAAGTTTTTTTTTTAACCTAAGAGCAACTAGAGGGGTTTCTGCCTATTTGCCTGGAGACAAAGGTGTTAGGGTTGGGTTTTTTTTTTTTGGTTTTGTTGTTGTTGTTGTTTGTTTTTTGTTAGGATTTTTCTGTAGGCTGACAATCACTATCATAGAATATAGGTATCATATTAGAGCACAGCAAAATTTTACAAGCCAAGTTTTTTGTTTTTTGTTTTCTTTCTAACTCTTGGGTGTAAAGTTAATTAAAAAAAGAGAGGAAGCATGAACTGGAGATGGAAAAGGTAAAGGCTCAGCAGAATATAGCAACAAACCCTAGCAATCCTTCTCCAGGTACCACTTCCCATCCCAGAAAGTTCCCCACCGAAAAGGCAGACAATGATACCAAGGCCTTCTTAGTAAACTTCGAAAGGGCCTGCCTTGGGTACAGCATCTCTACAGACCAATACATGGTAGAGCTGAGGCTGCAGCTCAGTGGACCCTTAGCTTAGGTGGCGGCTGAAATGCCGAAGGAACACATGAAGAAGAATGAACTGTTTAAAACCAAGGCGAGAGTCAGAATGGGGCTAACACCCGAGCATTCCCGTCGGCAGTTCAGAGTCCTAAGGTGGAAACCAGACGTGTCATTTACCCAACATGCATACCACATTGTGAAATATTGGGATGCCTGGATATCAGGAGCAAGTGTTAAATCTCCAGAAGATTTGCCCTTCCTAATGCAAATGGAGCAGTTCTTAGAGGGTGTTCCTGAGGAAATAGAAAGATACATCCTAGATGGGAAGCCCCAAACTGTAATCGAGGCGGGGGAGATTGGAGCCAAATGGGTGGAGGTGGCAGAAAAGAAAAAAACTGGTCGCAGTTGGAGTGGATACCAGAAGGGACAACCTCAGACCACACCCACACCCTACTACCGGGGGCAGCCCAAGGCCCCAACTACCCCGCAAAGAACCCTCCAGACACCTTATCGTACCTCCACACCCTTCTTCAGCAACCCACCTTGCCCCAGTGACCCGTCAGCTTAGCCCACAATCATCCTAGTGGCCATGCTGGGGTGAACAGGACCAAAGACCACTGGGAGGGAATGGGCAAGGATGTTTCTACCTATGTCCAGTCTTGTGAGGTATGCCAAAAAGTGGGAAAACCCCAAGACCAGGTCAAGCCCCTCTTCAGCCACTCCCCATCATTGAAGTTCCATTTCAGCGAGTAGCTGTGGATATTCTGGATCCTTTTCCGAAAAAGACACCCAGAGGAAATCAGTACATACTGACTTTCATGGATTTTGCCACCCGATGGCCGGAAGCAGTAGCTCTAAGCAACACCAGGGCTAAAAGTGTGTGCAGGCACTAGCAGACATTTTTGCCAGGGTAGGTTGGCCCTCCGACATCCTCACAGATGCAGGAACTAATTTCCTGGCAGAAACTATGGAAACCTTTGGGAAGCTCATGGGGTAAATCACTTGGTTGCCACTCCTTACCACCATCAAACAAATGGCATGGTGGAGAAGTTTAATGGAACTTTGGGGGCCATGATACATAAATTCATAAATGAGCACTCCAATGATTGGGACCTAGTGTTGCAGCAGTTGCTCTTTGCCTACAGAGCTGTACCACATCCCAGTTTAGGGCTTTCACCATTTGAACTTGTATATGTCCGCGAGGTTAAGGGGCCATTATAGTTGGTGAAGCAGCAAGGGGAGGGATTTACACCTTCTCCAGGAACTAACATTCTGGACTTTGTAACCAACCTACAAAACACCCTCCAAACCTCTCTAGTCCTTGCTAAAGAAAACCTACAGGATGCTCAAAAAGAGCAAAAAGCCTGGTATGAGAAACATGCCAGAGAGCGTTCCTTCAAAGTAGGGGACCAGGTCAAGGTCTTAAAGGCACTCCAGACACAAAAAATGGAAGCGTCGTGGGAAGGGCCATTCACGGTCCTAGAGTGCCTGGGAGCTGTTAATTATCTCATAGCATTCCCCACCTCCAACTGAAAGCCTAAGGTATACCATATTAATTCTCTAAAGCCCTTTTATTCCAGAGAATTAAAGGTTTGTCAGTTTACAGCCCAGGGAGGAGACAACGCTGAGTGGCCTGAAGGTGTCTACTACGAAGGGAAAAGTGCTGGTGGCGTGGAAGAGGTGAACCTCTCCATGACCCTTGGGCGTATGCAGCGATAGCAGATCCAGGAGCTGTGCACTAGCTACGCGCCGACGTTCTCAGCCACCCCAGGACTGACTGAACGGGCATACCACTCCATTGACACCGGTAATGCTCACCCAATTAAAGTCTAACCTTACCGGGTGTCTCCTCAAGCTAAAACTGCTATAGAACGGGAGATCCAGGATATGTTACAGATGGGTGTAATCCGCCCCTCTGGCAGTGCATCGGCATCTCCAGTGGTTCTAGTTCCCAAACCTGATGGGGAGATACGTTTTTGCGTGGACTACCGTAAGCTAAATATTGTAAGTCGCCCCGACAACTATCCAATGCCCTGCACAGATGAACTATTAGAGAAACTGGGACAGGCCCAGTTCACCTCTACCTTGGACTTAACCAAGGGGTACTGGCAGGTACCGCTAAATGAATCCGCCAAGGAAAGGTCAGCCTTCACCACGCATGTCGGGCTGTATGAATTTAATGTACTCCCTTTCGGGCTCTGGAATGCACCCGCCACCTTCCAAAGACTTGTAGATGGTCTCCTAGCGGGATTAAGAGAATATGCAGTCGCCTACCTTGACGATGTGGCCATATTTTCGGATTCCTGAGCAGAACTCCTGGAACATCTACAAAAAGTCTTCGAGAGCATAAGGGAGGCAGGACTAACTGTTAAGGCTAATGTTATACCAATAAAGTAAAAACCAGCAGGATCTTATTAAAGGGGAAAAGGCAAAATACCACATTTATTGTGAATACAGAAAGAATCATAGTAAGCAGTTAGTTATAGCTATAACATTCCATTCAATCTCATATTTATTCACACATTCATTCATACACACACACACAGGTTCTGCAAGGTTGTTATCATAGTTACCAGCCTTAGAGTTGCTCATGCCAAGCCACTGGCCAGGTGGCCTGGACATGAGGACGGAGCAGGGCCTTGTCAGATGCTCATCTGATGCTCCTGGAAGTTGGTTTGCAGAATCAGACCCCAAAGTTCTCACTTTCTAGAGTCCATTTTTATAGGAATTTCTTCCTATGCCAGTCTATGGGAATTGCTTCATCATGCTGTTGCTGAATCAATCAGCAGATAGCACATTCCTGACGGCTCCGTGTTGCTAGATGTTATCTTGTTCTTTGGTTCTCCCATTCTTGAGGCTGTTGGGTGGATTCCAGTCTGCCCTCCGGGGGTCCTCTGGTTATTTCCACTTGACGCCTTCTTCAGCCGATGGACACTGGATTCTTAGGCTGGCACCTCCCTGATCATTCAGTTATTATCCACACCAAGCATCCATCCACATACATCCTCTATCTCTATTTTAATCACAATTGTTAATACAACAAAAGGGCGGGGAGTCTCTGGGTGCTGTTTCTGTTGTTACAGAGTATTGCTTTGAGTCTCTCTCTGTGTGAATTGCTTTGAGAACAGACTCTGTCTTAGACTGTACTAACGCAATTAGCAGCTTGCAAGTTTCACACATAGAGGGAGAGAAACACTACCAAAAACCAAGAGACCTCTTAATTAGTAATACCGTGGAATTTAAACTATGGGGAATCAAACTCATTTGTGATTTTAATACAGAACTTCTTTAATATGATCCAACACTAAGAAGTGTCAAATAAGCCTAAACCGAGTGACTTACCTTGGACACCAGGTGGGTCAAGGAACTATCAACCCCCTACAGGCCAAAGTGGATGCTATCCAAAATTGGCCTGTCCCAAAGTCAAAGAAACAGGTACAACCCTTCTTAGGCTTGGCCGGTTATTACAGAGGATTTGTACCGCAATACAGCCAAATCGCCGCCCCACTGACAGACCTAACCAAAAAGAAACAGCCAAATGCCATTCAGTGGACCGAAGAGTGTCAGAAGGCCTTTAACCAGTTTAAAGCGACACTCATGTCTGACCCTGTACTAAGGGCCAAAGACTTTGACAAACCGTTCTTAGTAACCACAGATGCGTCCGAGCGTGGTGTGGGAGCAGTTTTAATGCAGGAAGGACTGGATCAAGAATTCCACCCTGTAGTGTTTCTCAGCAAGAAGCTGTCTGAGAGGGAAAGCAACTGGTCAGTCAGTGAAAAAGAATGTTACGCCATTGTCTACACTCTGGAAAAGCTACGCCCATATGTTTGGGGACAGCGTTTCCACCTGCAAACCGACCACACTGCACTACAGTGGCTTCATACTGCCACGGTAAATAACAAAAAACTTATTCGGTGGAGTTTAGCTCTCCAAGATTTTGATTTCGACATCCAACACATCTCAGGAGCTTCTAACAAAGTGGCTGATGCACTCTCCCATGAAAGTTTCTCAGAATCAACTGGTTAAAATCATCCTTGAGATGTGGAAAATATTGTTAGTCCTTATATACTTGGTAGTATATTTAGAGGTGCATGTGTCTTATTAACTGTTTTTTCCCTAGAGCTCCAGGAAGAAATCCCAGCCAGCTTTTCACCCTATCTGTGATTTGGGGGGGCGTGTCATAAATAGAAAGGGAAGGGTAAACCCCTTTAAAATCCCTCCTGGCCAGAGGCAAAACCCTTTCACCTGTAAAGGGTTAAGAAGCAAGGATAACCTCGCTGGCACCTGACCAAAGTGACCAATGAGGAGACAAGATACTTTCAAAAGCTGGAGGGAGGAAGAAACAAAGGCTCGCTCTGTCTGTGTGTGTGATGCATTTGCCAGGAACAGAAAGGAACGGAGTCTTAGAACTTAGTAAGTAATCTAGCTAGATATGTGTTAGATTCTGATTCCTTTTAATGGCTGAGAAAATAAGCTGTGCTGAATGGAATGGATATTCCTGTTTTTGTGTCTTTTTGTCACTTAAGGTTTTGCCTGGAGGGATTCTCTATGTTTTGAATCTAATTACCCTGTAAGGTATTTACCATCCTGATTTTACAGAGGTGATTCTTTTTACCGCTTCTTCTATTAAAATTCTTCTTTTAAGAAACTGAATGCTTTTTCATTGTTCTTAAGATCCAAGGGTTTGGGTCTGTGTTCACCTATGCAAATTGGTGAGGATTTTTATCAAACTTTCCCCAGGAAAGGGGGTGTAGGGTTTGGGAGGATTTGGGGGGGAAAGACATTTCCAAGGGGGCTCTTTCCGGTTATATATCTGTTAGACGTTTGGTGGTGGCAGCGATAAAGTACAAGGGCAAAAGGTAAAATAGTTTGTACCATGGGGAAGTTTTAACCTAAGCTGGTAAAAATAAGCTTAGGGGGGTTTCATGTAGGTCCCCTCATCTCTACCCCAGAGTTCAGAGTGGGGAAGAAACCTTGACAATATTCAACACAGTAATTATACTAAACAGGAAGTAAATATAACATAACATGGTAAAACACTGCTCTCAGGGTCACTGGTGCCCATGCTGATAGTACCCATTAGTTTCCCATGAATCTAAACTCCTCAGTCACTGCACAGGGGCTGATGATCGCTGCTCTCAGGCATCCTCTTCATGCAGGAGTCAGGCTGCTTCTGCTCCCGGGATTTCCCCTCATCACAAAGGGGTGCAGAGCTCAAGGTGCACATTGCAATAACATTACTAAAAATCCTAACTTGAGTCTCCTACCCTAGTGCTCAGACAAACTCGCCCTATTGGGATCCAGGAAGCGTGGACTCGCAGTCAGAACAAAGTTTGCCAAGTGGTGGTGGATTTTCCCTAGGTAGCTGAAGCACTGATTCAGCCTGGCTTGGTGGGAAATATTCCCAACAGAACTCTTTAACCAGGGAGTGACCTTGAAGAGGGAAAGGCCCAAGCTGAGGGATGTTGCTGCCCAGGGGCTAGTTCTCAGGGGGACCCTGCAAGAAGACCTGGGACTCACCACACAGCCAGTCCTGACCTTTCCATAGCTGTCTCCAGACTGCTCCAAATTGGCTTCTCCTCTCTCCAGTGCTGGGCATCTCACTTCCTGTTGGTCAGACTCACTCATGTTCCCAGGCTTTCTCTTGTCAGTCACTTGACTCCGCCCCCTTCATTTCTCTCAGACATGGCCCCTCCTCTGAGCAGCGGGCTCGTGGCCACCCAGACACAACTGCTATCCTCCCCTGACCTGACATGTCCCCTGTCACTCTAAATAGTGTCTCTCCGCTCTCCCTCTTGGTTGACTCACACACTGAGTCTGCCCCCTGATTCCCAGGTACAGTGCCTCTCCCTGAGGTACTAGCATACAGAGTCCCATGAACCTAGGTAAGCCCATCATTAAAAACACAGACTGCCTTCATCTCCCACCAGGTGCATTAATGAGGATTTTTGTTAGTGAATTTTAATTTAATTCCACAGTCACTGACATGCAAAGCTGTCTGTCCACAGACAGTAAGGAGAGTCTGGCCTTCATTGCAATGAATGAACAATGGCCTCCGATCTCTGAGAGCACCAATGACAATAAATAGTGTGAGAAATGTTCAACTCTAGCAGTGACTGCAGGTCTATGTGCACACAGAGGTCTCTGTCCTCCATAGTGCTTTGTGTAGGAAGCTGCACTGGTGTAACAGTGGTGTAAAGTGGGCCTTACACATCACCACTAGTCAACTGCACCCACTTGCCACCTCTAAGCTGATTGTTGCCGGTGAAAACTAGGTGTAGTTGAAGCTAGACCAGCTGGCTCTGTGAGACGAGAGGCATGCTCCAAAAGGGAGCTGTTAGCAAAATCCATACTGTGCTTATTTACAGATGAGAGCCTGGATGTAAGTGGATGGTGTAAACTGGAGAAGCCACGAGGCTGCTCTAAAGAGAAGTGCAAAGCTGGTGGACAGCGATCCTATTCAATAACAATATCTAACAATGCTATGCTGTGTGTTGCCTCTCTGCTCGCCTCCTGTACTCCTGGTGTGTACAGGGTTGCTGCCTGCTGTGTAGATGAAGGGAATTGTGATGCATTTCCCTTGGTGCAATACAGAAAATTGGCCAGATAGGTTTTGTTTGGGTGCAGGGTGTGAAAGCCACGGAGGGGCTGTGCAAACAGGAGAAGTGGGAGAGAGCGAAAGTAACAGAGCACCTGAGCTGATTACTGACTGGTAAAGTGGGGCCTACCAACATCCAGCCAGTGCTTGTCAGGGGTGGGGAAGGTCATTATGTAGGCTAGTACATGTGAGCATTGCCCTAGCACAGACTCAGGGCAACTTTACAGCAGTTGTGTCTAGGGAGCAGAGCTCTCAATCTACCAAGGGCCAAATGTGGTGCCAATGTGTGACACAGACCCAAAATGAAGGACACACACTGAGCATTCATGCAGGGAACTTAAAATGCCAACGAATCTTTTCCTTTCGTGTAAATGTCTCTTTCTGTAACCTCAGGTAAATAATTGTCAATAATAATTCCTGAGGTAAATAATTGTCAATAATAACTGTGAGGGGACACTCAGTTCATGTGTCTCACTGGTCGCTTCAGTACCAAGATGAGTTACAGGAGGTACACTGGAGCAGGATGGATAGAATGAGGGTTTCTCAGACAAGTCGGTTTCCATTTCACGTTTATTCAGCATTTACAAGGTAAATGCTGGTGCCTAATTCCCTGATAGCCGGTTGAGTTCCTTTGTACCCTCTGGATCCTCCCCAAATCCTCCTAGCAGCACCAATAGGCCCAGAAGTTTACAGCGTTTACAATCCCAGAGCTGCGGCTGCAGAGACAAGAACAGGCCCAGCAGGGAATGGGGGTGTGGCTACCAGGCTCCCACTTTTGGCTCCTCCCATTATGCAAAGGAGCTCCTCTCTGCACTTGTGCATTTCTGGTATAGAAACAGCGGAAATTAGGATGCTGCAGCTCAGGCAGTTACACCTCAGCTGAGACACTGCAGCTGCAGACCTCACTGCACACGGGAAACCCAGAATGAAACCCAGAGAGAGACCCTTCACCTTGACCCCGGAAGATCCATGCACCTGCGCTGAGCCTGGCACAGAGACTGAGAGGGGAGCCAATGCATCTCCATGTGCTGAGGGTTACTCCACTTTAGGGCCTGTTGAGGAGGCCCCCACTGTGCCCGGCGTATTTCTGAGGGAAGGTGGGTGGGGGAGGCTTATGGTGACTGTGGCCCCTGTGTTCTGACACAGGGCCAAGAGGGCACAGGGGAGGGGTGACCTCCCCCACAGTTTCTGGGGATACTGTCACTGAGGATGGTAAAAAGAAAAGGAGGACTTGTGGCACCTTAGAGACTAACAAATTTATTTGAGCATAAGCTTTCGTGCGCAACAGCTCACTTCATCGGATGCACTGAGTGGAATTCAGGGTGGTAAGTGAGTGGCAGTGTGTGAGGGGAGACACAGAAAGCACTGACCCCAGTGATCATACGTGACCTCACCATTAGCAGTGATCAGGGATTTGCAGAGAGATGCAAACTGAGCTAATCAGAACAAAGAGATGTTGTCGCTGTTCAGCCAGCTGCAGCGACCAATGTCCTACACTGAGGGCAAGTCTACAGTACAAAATATAGTTGACCAAAGTTATGTGAATATATAGCCGCCACAGTAACTAAATCGCTTTTGTGTGTCCACACTACGCTTCTTGTGTTGGTGGTGCGCATCCTCACCAGGAGTGCTTCCACCCATGGGCAGCGTTTGAGCCGCCCGTTCAGGGAGCCTAGCCCCTGCCCCTGCCCCTTCTGCCTTAAGCCCCACCCCTCCTCCACCCATTCTGCTCCCCCTCCTCTGCGGGAACCTTGAGCCCCTGACCGTGGTTGCTGGCCCCCCCGCTCCAGCCCCGGGCCACCCTGACCAACCCTCCCAAGAGCCCCCAGCCCCAGAGCACCGGGGGCCCCAACTGGCCGGAGTTCTGAGCCCCAGACTGGCACGCGCTAGCCCCAGGCCCCTCGGGGAAGAGGAGCAACCTCCCTGGGCTGAGGACATTGGGAAGCGGCAGGAAGCAGGAGGGGGTTCAGGGTGGAGCGTGGGTGGAGCCATGCCTGGCTGTTTGGGGAGGTTCAGCCTCCCCTGGCCTGCCATACCCCCCGCCCATGCTTGCATCAGTTTAACTATCAGTGTGGAGCATTGTGGGATGGATTCAGAAAGGCAGCAACAGTCAATGTAAGCAATGCAGTGTCCACACTGACAGTGCGTAGACCTAGCTACATCGACCTAAGTGCTACACCTCTCATGGAGCTGGAGTTGTTATGTCGGGGTAGTGGGCAAGTTACATTGGCAGGAGCTACATTTTAGTGTAAATGCTTATGGAATTAGGTCAATGTAAGCTGTCTTACATCAACCTAACTCTGTAGTGTAGACCAGGGCTTAGTATTACGTGTGTCAGGACTGTTTTTAACAGTCACTCTCTTTAGACCTGTGTGCAAACACAGCCATTTTAACAGCACAAGCTTTGATGAAGCCAGGTTATACATACACATTTATTTCCCAAGTGCAGAGGGATCCAGATGCCGTCTCCACGACATTATCCTGGGGGTAATTCTAGCTCACCCTGCATGGGAAGGCAGCCAGGTGGGCTGCGGAACAAAGATCTATACATCATGTGGGAGTTTCCTGCCTGACCGTGGGGGGATTCGGGGAAGGAGGGAGCTGTGTGGAGCAGTGGAGTCAGTTTTTGCCCCCTGCACCTACCCCCAGCTGGTTTGGCCCCTCCCACTTGCCATGGTCAGGCTCAGGGCTCCTCCCCTGCTGCCTCAGGGAACTCTGGGGAAAGCTCCACAGCACTCGCCCCGCCAGCTCCCATCCCAGCTCCCACAGCCACAGGCAGGGTCACAACTGCTGCTCCCCTGGGGAGACATTGGGCTTCCATACACAGGCACCTACCGGCACAGACCTGCTAATGGGGCTTCACCCCACCCCACCCTTACTCCATGGCAGCTGCCTGACCTGCCCAGAGGATGAAACAGCCTGCTTATCCCCAATCTACCCAGGGGAACTCAGGGAGAGACTGGTCAGCTCCACACAGACCTCAGTGCAGGGTACCGTCCAGCTCTGAGTCGCCAGGAATGTCACACACTTTGGGTTCAGTCCCTTCTCCCTCATAGGGAGTTTCCTACAGGGGCAGGTTGGCAGAGTTCTTACCTGAGCAGATCACTCCGGAATCAAAAGAATGACGGCACCGGATTACACCCCATCCTGCATGACTGCAGTCCCAGAGAGCTGACTCGTCACCATCACAATCAGGTACAATCAGCCAAGTTGGTCCAGATCCTTCTCCAAAATGAGCATTACCAAGGGCACTGACAGCAGATCCACATCCCAACTGCTTACAAACCACCTCAGCATCTTCCATGTCCCAGGCATTATCACACACCGTCCCCCACTGATCCTGGTGTTTAACCTCCACTCTCCCAGCACAGGGGCTGCTTCCATTCACCAGCCTCAGCTCATCAGCACCTTCAAAGAGACACAGAGCAGAGTTGCAGACAGCGCAGAGCCCATCCCCTCTGGCTTGGAGATTATCACACAAGGGTCCTGGGCTTTACTCCCTGATCCCCCAGTCAGGCTTGTCACTGGGGAGGCAGCATGAGGTATCTCCTCCCCTCTGAGCTCTCTGGGCTGGTGAATGCTGAGCACCATTACTGCTGTGTGATTCACCACCCTCCCTCACCACCCAATCTCCTCATTCCTTCGACCCTTCTCCCCCACCACTCACTTGAAAACATGTTCTCCCACCCAGCCTCTCCCTGGCACCAGCTCCTTCAACCATCTCCAACAAACTCTCCTGCCTGGAAAGGAGTGTGGTGTATTGAAAACTGTTAAAATGACAACCTGCTGCCACTTTAAGAGGAAGGGACTTCCTGGTCCTGTTTGCAGGCTAGGGATGGAGCGCTTTGTAAGGAAGTGGCAATCTGGGCCTTCAGCAGTCAGACTCCAGAGAGCCTACCTAAACCAAGGAGGGGTAAGTTGTACCTCTCTGCCTTGTGGAGCACCCTGCTTTGTCTCTCTCTGTTTTGGGGTTCTTGTGTGTGAGGGTTCATAGAATCATAGAATATCAGGGTTGGAAGGGACCTCAGGAGGTCATCTAGTCCAACCCCTGGCTCAAAGCAGGACCAATCCCCAACTAAATCATCCCAGACAGGGCTTTTGTCAAGCCTGACCTTAAAAATATCTAAGGAAGGAGATTCCACCACCTCCCTTGGTAACGCATTTCAGTGTTTCACCACCCTCCTAGTGAAAAACTTTTTTCCTAATATCCAACCTAAACCTCCCCCACTGCAACTTGAGACCATTACTCCTTGTTCTGTCATCTGCTACCACTGAGAATAGTCTAGATCCATCCTCTTTGGAACCCCTTTTCAGGTAGCTGAAAGCAGCTATCAAATCCCCCCTCATTCTTCACTTCCGCAGACTAAACAAGCCCATTTCCCTCAGCCTCTCCTCATAAGTCATGTGTTCCAGTCCCCTAATCATTTTTGTTGCCCCCCGCTGGACTCTTTCCAATTTTTCCACATCCTTCTTGTAGTGTGGGGCCCAAAACTGGACACAGTACTCCAGATGAGGCCTCACCAATGTCGAATAGAGGGGAACGATCATGTCCCTCCATCTGCTGGCAATGCCCCTACTTATACATCCCAAAATGCCATTGGCCTTCTTGGCAACAACGGCACACTGTTGACTCATATCCAGCTTCTCGTCCTTTTGTAACCCACCTGCCACTCAGTGCTACTTGCCTTCCTCCTCTGTCTGAGTCACTGTTCCTCCCACACCCCTCCCATTCTATCTGCTTCAAATTTTTAAGTGTTTTCTCAGAAGGAATTAGAGAAAATGTTTTTCCCCATCTGCATTTACCTGCTGGTTACAAAGTATAAGTGCAGATTCATCTGTGATGACTATTTTATATCCAGTTTTTATAAAGCACATTCCCTCTCCAGTAACAGGGGCTGTAACTCCATCCTGGGGGGCAGGGAACATCAGAACCCTCAGAGCAGAGAGCTCCCGCTAGCTGCAATTACAGCTGTATATTGATGGGGAGCTGTGGGGAGGGGGGCACTGTTCCATACAATCCCATGGTGAAAACAAACCCCTTCCCCAGAGCACAGTGACTATTATGGGAAGTCCAGGAGCTCTGGACCCACCTCCACATCCCTCTTGTTCAGTGGTTCTCAAATTTGTGTACTGGTGACCCCTTGTTGAAGGGATTCATTCTGCAACACTGAGTCAGATTAAGAAACCTGGTGTCTCTTCTGACCCTTCCCCGCTCTGTAGGAACCCATGTGTTCGGCTTGGAACAAAAGAGTTGACTTTGATCATTTTAATTTATTTAAAGGTTTTTGCTGTCTGGTGAATTTTATCTCCATGTTCTCTCTCCACCCTCAATCACACAGGTAGGTATTGTTCCCATTTTACAGAAAGGGAACCTGAGGCAGTGAGAAATGAAATGAGATGCCCCAAGGTCACACACTCAATCTGTGGCAGAGACAAGAACAGACCCTAATCGCCGGATACCCAGTACAGGGTTTTCACCATAGAACCATCCGTAAGTTACACAGGGAGCACAGGCTGTGCACTCATGTATTCCATGGTGTCCTCGCCACAGACGTGACTGAGGGTTTATTGTTATGATTTCCTCTAAGTGCCGTTCCCAGAAGGGCATATCCACTGCAGCACGTTTGCTCTCTGGTTTCAGCAGCCACCATCATGTTACACCTGCCTCTTGCTCTTTATGGCCCAAACCAGCAAAGGCTGTTAGTCACGGGGCAACAATTTCACAAAACCATTTCTCTTCGGCTGCAATTTTTTTTGTTTTTTTTGTTTTTTGAATCCCAGTGGAATTCTCTGCGTTTTCACTCTGGTAAAGGTCAGTTTTATCATGAGACCAAACTCCAGCTACTTCTGTGTAACTTTCTTGGGAAGTTCAGCTACAAACCCGCACTTCAGAAAATGTCCTTGCTCTGGAATCCTCAGCACCTACCCTCCGAGGCACAGAGACGTTGCAGAGCTATCTGTGATCTCTACATACCAGCTGTGGTACCGCAGTTTGTCTCTAGCTAAATATTTGAGGTTTCTAAAATCTGACTTTCATCTTCAGCTTCACCTGTTAATACTGCAGCTACAGAACAGCAGCATCTCAGACTGCAGCAACTCACAGAAACAGGCTGCTACTGAACAGTTCAGTGTCCTGAGAAGTGCATCATTCAAACCTGCTGAAGTTGGCCCAGCACGTTTGACGCACACAGGACAGCAGTGTTATTTTAAATGGCATGGAGTGTATATCTGGAATTATTCACAGGTTCCATACACAGGCACAGAGCTGGACGGGCGATGAGGCTGGAGGTCATAATATAGAAGTCCACTCTGCTTTTCTTCTGATTAATTGACAGGAATTTCTAAGCACTGAAGTCATTAGTTTACTAAAAGCGACTCTGGGCTCACAGTGCTACAAGACTGGAGTATTTTATAAAGCACACAGACTGTGACAGGGTCAAATCTATGATTACTGCAAATATATAAACCTCCTCTCTCAGAATAACCAATGGGAGATAATCAGAAACACAAATTTACTTTAACCCCAACAGCCTGCTTTCCATTTGCTTCACTGACTTCTGGAATAAAACACTGTTTCTAGTGGATTACAACTTTCTTCCTACTTCTCGTCTGCCCAGCTCATCCAGTGAAATAAAGCAGGCACTTACCCGTGATGTCCTGAAGAAAGAGGAGAAGCCAAAGCAGCTGAGTGGAGAGATGTCCCTTCATTGCCAGACGGACCTGCCGTCCCCTCCTGACACTGCACAGCCAGCACGGAAACACTCTGCCAGGGCTCCTCTGTGTCTGACAAGTGACAACAAAGCAGTGGCAGGGAAATATGTAGATTCAGATGCTGGCATCAGCTGCCAGAAGGAACCAATAGAAACAATATTCACCTTTTTAGACATTATCAGAGAGTTTATCTAAATTTTTATGCAGCTAAAACATCCAATACAATTCTAAAACTCCAGCTGTTACCATATATGAGTGACGAGTCCGCTTCTGATGTCATCTTTCCTTCAGTCTCGGATCATCATGTAACCTCCCTCCTTGGTGCAGGGCAGAACTGTGTGAAAAATGATTCTGTCTGATTAGTTAATTAACTCTAGAGCCTAGAATGCTGCTCATTTGACAAAATAATTATGAAAACAAATGTGGAAAAAAAGAAACCTCTAAAATTGAACCCCACAGAGCTGTGTTTGTCCAGTTGTAGCTAGGCCACTAAAACCACAGAGTTGGGATGTTACCACTGGGGTCAGCTGTATCCAAAGGAGAAGGGACCAACCCCTGCTCTCTTTGTGGAATCCAGACTGCTCAGGGCTTCCTGAATGGCAGTGGTATATTAGTGGGAGGAGTGTGTCATGGAGCTTCCTTCTTCAGAGGTGACCATCACTGGCAGCAGAGTCTCTGAGGGCTTCCTGTTCACCGTGTTAGAGCTTGTTCTTAACACTGACTGACTAGCTTCTGAGTGACCATCTCGCATACCGTAGTGTAGATAGCAACCCACTCCAGGACTCTCTCCCCAGGCCAGTGCTAGGACTGCCCTGTGTGGTAACTCCAGGCAGCACAGGCTGCGTTAGTCAGTCTGGGAGCAAGAGAGAATCGCAGGGTCCTGGCCATTTCCATCTGTCTGAATACAGAATCTCCTTTATAGTCCATGCAGCTGAAACCCGTCTCTTCTCTACAGCGAAGAGCAGCACATTGGCCGTAGAACACAAGCTTTCCAGGAGACAGCAGCAAGTTAACCAGGAAAACAACATAGCCGACATTGAGCGGAAAAGCAGCTGGGGGCGGGGGAGCAATCAAAGGTAAAATCCAGCCTGAAGGAGCCGTGTGTAGGTGTGTGTTAGAACAGGCCTAACAGAGCCATTTATAATAGAATTTGAAATCAGCCCATTGCAGCACTTGTGGTACCAAACAGAAAGGTGGCCTTGTAGAAAACAGCTTAAATGCAGACATCTCTGGCACTTTGCCACCCCTACCTCATGAAGACCAAACTGCCACAGCATGAGCTCCTTGGCAATGAACAACAAGGTGTTTCCCCAGACAGACGCCATCTTGGTGAGCGGCGAGAACTCTGACTCAGCACAGGAAGTTCTCTCTCATCTGTCCAGAGAGAGGCAAAGACCAGGAACCATGCGGCAGCTACACCAGCTCTGCCTTAACTTCAATCCTTGTCAGCAGCTCACCGTGCAAGGGCCAGTACAGCACAGTGCAGCCACTGACCCTGAATAAACAGAACATAGGTCAGAAAATTGAAGAACTGACTGATAATGGAAGAAGGTGCTGTCAACGTTACTGGGAGAGGGGGTGAGCTCTCCTTGCAACAGCTCTGATTGTTTTTTCTGCCCCAGGAGGTGGACAAGTGGGGCAGACTGTCAATCAAAGGCTCAAATTCACGAGGTGTTTGGAGCTTTTCATGTTACCTGGAGACTGGGCCCCACCTCATCAAAATCCCATCACCAGGAGCAGTTTGCCAGAGCTGGCAGCGCTGTGACAGGTGCTCCAAGGCCGTCCCCTTCAGAACAGGTGTCATAGAATCATAGAATATCAGGGTTGGAAGGGACCTCAGGAGGTCATCTAGTCCAATCCCCTGCTCAGAGCAGGACCAATCCCCAACTAAAATCATCCCAGCCAGGACTTTCTCAAGCCTGACCTTAAAAACTATGGAAGGAGATGCCACCACCTCCCTAGGTAACGCATTCCAGTGTTTCACCACCCTCCTAGTGAAAAAGTTTTTCCTAATATCCAACCTAAACCTCCCCCACTGCAACTTGAGACCATTACTCCTTGTTCTGTCATCAGCTACCACTGGGAACAGTCTAGATCCAACCTTTTTGCAACCCCCTTTCTGGTAGTTGAAAGCAGCTATCAAATCCCCCCTCATTCTTCTCTTCCGTAGACTAAACATCCCCAGTTCCCTCAGCCTCTCCTCATAAGTCATGTGTTCCAGTCCCCTAATCATTTTTGTTGCCCTCCGCTGGACATTTTCCAATTTTTCCACATCCTTCTTGTAGTGTGGGGCCCAAAACTGGACACAGTTCACAGAATATCAGGGTTGGAAGGGACCTCAGGAGGTCATCTAGTCCAACCCGCTGCTCAAAGCAGCACCAATCCCCAATTTTTGCCCCAGATCCCTGAATGGCCTTCTCAAGGACTGAACTTACAACCCTGGGTTTAGCAGGCTAATGCTCAAACCACTGAGCTATCCCTCCCCTCTCCAGATGAGACCTCACAGATGTCGAATAGAGGGGAATGATCACGTCCCTCGATCTGCTCACAATGCCCCTATTTATACATCCCAAAATGCCATTGGCCTTCTCGGCAACAAGGGCACACTGTTGACTCATATCCAGCTTCTCGTCCACTGTAACCCCTAGGTCCTTTTCTGCAGAACTGCTGCCGAGCCATTTGGTCCCTAGTCTGTAGCGGTGCATGGGATTCTTCCTTCCTAAGTGCAGGACTCTGCCCTTGTCCTTGTTGAACCTCATCAGATTTCTTTTGGCCCAATCCTCTAATTTGTCTAGGTCTCTCTGTATCCTATCCCTACCCTCCAGCGTATCTACCTCTCCTCCCAGTTTAGTGTCATCTGAAAACTTGCTGAGGGTGCAATCCAAACCATCCTCCAGATCATTAATGAAGATATTGAACAAAACCGGCCCAAGGACTGACCCTTGGGGCACTCCACTTGATACCGGCTTCAAACTAGATATGGAGCCATTGTTCACTACCCATTGAGCCCGACAGTCTAGCCAACTTTCTATCCACCTTATAGTCCATTCATCCAGCCCATACTTCTTTAACTTGCTGGCAAGAATACTGTGGGAGACCGTGTCAAAAGCTTTGCTAAAGTTAAGGAACAACACGTCCACTGCTTTCCCCTCATCCACAGAGCTAGTTATCTCATCATAGAAGGCAATTACATCAGTTAGGCATGACTTGCCCTTGGTGAATCCATGCTGACTGTTCCTGATCACTTTCCTCTCCTCTAAGTGCTTCAGAATTGATTCTTTGAGGACCTGCTCCATGATTTTTCCAGGGACTGAGGTGAGGCTGACTGGCCTGTAGTTCTCAGGATCCTCCTTCTTCCCTTTTTTAAAGATGGGCACTACATTAGTCTTCTTCCAGTCATCCGGGACCTCCCCCGATCGCCATGAGTTTTCAAAGATAATGGCGAATAGGTCTGCAATCACATCCGCCAACTCGTTTCACACTCTCAGATGCAGCGCATCTGGCCCCATGGACTTGTGCTCATCCAGCTTTTCTAAATAGTCCTGAACCACTTCTTTCTCCACAGAGGGCTGGTCTCCTCCTCCCCATGCTGTGATGCTCAGTGCAGTAGTCTGGGAGCTGACCTTGTTCGTGAAGACAGAGGCAAAAAAAGCATTGAGTACATTAGCTTCTTCCACATCCTCTGTCACTAGGTTGCCTCCCTCAGTCAGTAAGAGGCCCACACTTTCCTTGACTTTCTTCTTGTTGCTAACATACCTGAAGAAACCCTTCTTGTTACTCTTAACATCTCTTGCTAGCTGCAACTGCAAGTGTGATTTGGTCTTCCTGATTTCACTCCTGCATGCCCAAGCAATATTTTTATACTTTTCCCTGGTCATTTGTCCAATCTTCCACTTCTTGTAAGCTTCTTTTTTGTGTTTAAGATCAGCAAGGATTTCACTCTTAAGCCAAGCTGGTTGCCTGCCATATTTACTATTCTTTCTACACATCGGGATGGTTTGTCCCTGTAATCTCAATAATGTTTCTTTAAAATACAGCCAGCTCTCCTGGACTCCTTTCCCCCTCATGTTATTCTCCCAGGGGATCCTGCCCATCAGTTCCCGGAGGGAGTCAAAGTCTGCTTTTCTGAAGTCCAGGGTCCGTATTCTGCTGCTCTCCTTTCTTCCCTGTGTCAGGATCCTGAACTCGACCGTCTCATGGTCACTGCCTCCCAGGTTCCCATCCACTTTTGCTTCCCCTACTAATTCTTCCCGGTTTGTGAACAGCAGGTCAAGAAGAGTTCTGCCCCTCGTTGGTTCCTCCAGCACTTGCACCAGGAAATTGTCCCCTACACTTTCCAAAAACTTCCTGGATTGTCTGTGCTCCGCTGTATTGCTCTCCCAGCAGATATCAGGGTGATTGAAGTCTCCCATGAGAACCAGGGCCTGGGATCTAGTAAGTTAGTTGCCGGAAGAAAGCCTCATCCACCTCATCCCCCTGGTCCTGTGGTCTATAGCAGATTCCCACCACGACATCACCCTTGTTGCTCACACTTCTAAACTTAATCCAGAGACACTCAGGTTTTTCTGCAGTTTCATACCAGAGCTCTGAGCAGTCATACTGCTCTCTTACATACAGTGCAACTCCCCCACCTTTTCTGCCCTGCCTGTCCTTCCTGAATAGTTTATATCCATCCATGACAGTACTCCAGTCATGTGAGTTATCCCACCAAGTCTCTGTTATTCCAGTCACATCATAATTCCTTGACTGTGTCAGGACTTCCAGTTCTCCCTGCTTCTTTCCCAGGCTTCTTGCTTTTGTGTACAGGCACTTGAGATAACTTGCTGTTTGTCCTGCTTTCTTAGTATGAGGCAGGAGCCCTCCCCTCTCACACTCTCCTGCTTTTGCTTCCTCCTGGTATCCCACTTCCCCACTACCTCAGGGCTTTGGTCTCCTTCCCCCGGTGAACCTAGTTTAAAGCCCTCCTCAGTAGGTTAGCTAGCCTGCTTGCGAAGATGCTCTTCCCTCTCTTAGTTAGGTGGAGCCCGTCTCTGCCTAGCACTCCTCCTTCTTGGAACACCATCCCATGGTCAAAGAATACAAAGCCTTCTCTCCGACACCACCTGTGTAGCCATTCATTGAGTTCCACAATTCGACGGTGTCTACCCAGGCCTTTTCCTTCCACGGGGAGGATGGACGAGAACACCACTTGCGCCTCAAACTCCTTTATCCTTCTTCCCAGAGCCACGTAGTCTGCAGTGTTCCAGTTAAGGTCATTCTTGGCAGTATCATTGATGCCCACATGGAGAAGCAGGAAGGGGTAGCGATCTGAGGGCTTGATGAGTCTCGGCAATCCCTCAGTCACATCTTGAATCCTAGCTCCTGGCAAGCAGCAGACTTCTCGGTTTTCCCGGTCAGGGCAGCAGATAGATGACTCAGTCTCCCTGAGGAGAGAGTCCCCGACCACCACCACCCGCCTCCTTCTCTTGGGAGCAGTGGTCGTGGAACCCCCATCCCGAGGACAGCGCATCTCATGCCTTCCAATCGGCGGAGTCTCCTTCTGTTCCCTTCCCTCAGATGTATCATCTAGTCCATTCTCCGCATTAGTAAGTGTGGAGAGAACATGAAAAGGGTTGCTTACCTGTATCTGCGTTGCTGGTACATGGAAGCTCCCCTTTCTTCTTCTGGAAGTCGCCTGCTGCCAAATTTCTTCACCGTCCTCCTGTCCCCGCTGCGCAGCCTGTTCTGAATCTTCAGAACATTGTGTCCGTAGAAGCATATCCTGACATCTGTCCAGGAAATCTTCAGTTTTTCTTATGCAACGCAGGGTCGATACTTGTTTCTCCAGACCTTGAACCTTCTCTTCCAGTATGGAGACCAGCTTGCACTTTGTACAGACAAAAGTCACTTCTGTCCTGTGGAAGAAAGACAAACATGGCAGATCCAGTGCAGGTCACAATAGCTGAACACTCCCCATCCATATTACCTTCCTTCTACGAGCTTCCTCAGGAGTTGTAGTGACTATTCAGAGAAGCCGGCAAGATGTACGCCTCAGTGGGCCCTCCTCTCAGGCAGATCCCTGGCAAACTCCCTCTGTTAGCCTCTCTGCTGTTCGCTGCTCAGCTGGTTCGCAGCTGACTGGCTTTTTATAACAGTCAGGCCCACTCAAAGCTCACCTGGAACAAAGCACTCCCAATTCACACTTTTCAAACCACCAATCAAGCACACGGTCAAACTGTCAAACTGTCCCCACAACAGACGCTCAGATACTCACCAACACAGCCTCCCTAATGCAGCCCTTAGCGTACCTCCTCTCAGGATCTTGTGTAGCTTGTAGTATTTATGATCCGGTTATTGGGAGATGTGTGGCAGGAGCATCTCAGCAGTCACAAAGGGAGAGAGGGAGATTCCTGTATTTATCCAGGACCCAGACAACAGAGGGGATCATAGGGTAAGGCCTGGAATTGCACACTGCTGTAAAGAAGAAGCCAAAACAAACAACAGAGACCTGGTGGGCTCTACTGCCTCTGACCAAGAGAATTAAGTGAGTGAAAAGAAGGGCTGCAGTATGCCAATGTAAAGCACATGAAGGTCATGCAGTGAGAAGATCACACAGCCACGGATACCTGTAATGAGTCCATTTCACTGACAAATCATTCAACTCGTGTATCAAAACACAAAAGGAACCGGGCATCGGGCACTGGGCTCTGACGCTAGCTGGGGTTGAGGAGCAGCTGGGGACTTAGAAGTCACACACATTGAAAACCTCACTGACAGATTGGGAAACCACTTCAATGATGGAAGATAACATCATCACCTCACATTTTTCAGGCATTTCCCTAAGCTACCAGTATCACCATTTTCAGCCAGCTGGCTCTCAGCTAAGACCACAACAAATGCTAGAGTATGGGACTGCGGCATTCATGTGAGATGGAAAAGAAACATCCTGATAGTGCCACGGTCCAAGACATCTCCTGCATCATGCTATTCCCCAGAGGCCTAACAGACTCTGGACATGAGCGGTTACAGAACAGAGCCTAGCAGAAGGGCACAAAAGATCTCCTGCAGGGTCGATGGGCAGTTACCCAGCACCAGAGCCGGGAGAAGAACAGGGGCAGAGTGTGATGAACCTTTGTTGGACATTTCCCCCCCGCCCCTTTTTGTTATGTTGAAATTCAAATTTTTGACAAAAATAACAAAATTGAAAACTTTAACTTTTCTCCTCGCCCTGTCTTCCTTGACCCTCAGGGATCTCTGAGGAAGGAAGGAATGGAGTCATTTTAGGGCAGTACCCTGCACCCCAGCCATGACATGCAGGCAAAGCCACAAAACCAGAGTCAAGAATGTCAGAAGTTGACGGCAGAGCTAAGAGAGCCAGCACGGTTAGGAGACCATCAACTCATGAAATCAGAGCAGTTTCCATCCCATGCCCAGGATTTCTCCTGACTAAAATAACTCAGGTACAGCAGGAGACCTCAGGTGACATCAGAGTAGCTTCTCCACAATTTGCTCAATGAAATTACCCAGAACATGGAGAGTAAAAGCAGGGCAATGAGAGCTTCACGTCATGGCTTCTTGGGCATGGGCCTAACAATGGATCATTTGAGTGAGGATGGCTCTGTGCTCTTCCATAGCAAGGCATTAATGGTCTCAGCCAGTAGTAAGCCACAGCAACATAGCATTTAAGGCAGCCAGCGTTGCAAGGCAGATGTTGTCTGAACCCCTTACTGGCCTGGGTTATCCCAAAGCATCATCTGTGGCTTAATTATTAACCTCTCTGTGCCTCAGCTCGCCACCTGTACACTGGGGACAATGACACTTATGTAACTCACAGGGATGATGTGAGGTAAATTGATGAATGTCTGGCAGAGGCTGAAATATTACAATGACGGGGCTATACGAGTACCTAGATCG
Organism: Chelonia mydas; assembly: GCF_015237465.2. Classification (NCBI taxonomy): domain Eukaryota; kingdom Metazoa; phylum Chordata; order Testudines; family Cheloniidae; genus Chelonia; species Chelonia mydas. The sequence continues at coordinate 63,757 of NW_025111267.1, read as the reverse complement.
CTCAGTTCAGTAGCGAATTTAGCAATGGCGTCACTGGTGCCAGGACGCCGGGCCCATGCTCCGAAGGGGCCCCGGCCAGCCGCTCTTCTCCGCCCCCTACTCTCTCCTGCATGGCAGGCTCTGCCAGCAACCAAGCTCCCCGCTCCCCAGCCTCTTCCCCCAGCTTGCTACTTCTGTCCCTTTCCCTGCCGCCGATCAGCTCTTTGCCAGAGCCAGGGAGGAAGCAGAGAAGAGGCACGGGCGGGGCCTTGGGGAAGGGGGTGGAATCGGAGCCATGAGCTGCTCAGGGCAGGGGGCTAGGAGCACCCCCATGACCCCAGCCCACCCCCCCCAGCTCCCTGCCCTGACTCCTGTACCCCCTCACACACCCCCAACCCCCTGCCCTGACTCCTGTACCCCCTCACACACCCCCAACCCCCTGCCCTAACTCCTGCACCCACCTCACACACCCCATGTCCTGACTCCTGCACCCCCCTCACACACACCCAGTCCCCAGTCCTGACTCCTGCACCCCCCACACATCTCCACCCCCACCCTGAGCATCAAACGGGAGCTCCTGCATCCTCCCCCCACATACCCACCTGCACCCCTCGCACCAAATGGGAGCTGCCCCAGGTAAGCGCTCCACACCCCAACCTCCTGACCCAACCCTGAGCCCCCTCCCTCATTCTAGCTCCTGTTCAGACCCTGCACCCCAACCCCCAGCCTTCTCATTCACACCCAGCCCTCTGCTCAGTGCACCCCCACCCTCAGCTTGGTGCAGAGCGAGACAAAGAGAATGGGCTAGAACCAGGGCCAAAGGTAGGTACCCACTCTATGTGGGCAAGGGTTGGGGGGATCCTGTTTGCCCTGATGCCCTTGCAGTTTACCCCCAGCCCCTCTCTTGCTCCAAGGACCAATCCTAGCTCCCGCCCCTCAGTGCTTTTGTCCTCAGACCCTGCCTTGGTCCAGTCAACAGGGACTAATCCTCCCGCCATGCCCCGCTGTGCTCATCTTGCCCCGGCCCCTGCCTCCCTCCAGCTGGAGACCAATCCGCCCCCGGCCCTGCCCAACTGTCAGGGTGGATAAAAATCAATGACTTCTTTTAAAAAAATCAAATAATCATATTTTTTTTATTTTAATTGGATTTTTGAGGAAAAGATATCTAAAGATAGTTTTAATTACTGTACAGTATATCTCATCATGGAATTGGGATTATAAATTTTAATTCTATTGTATGAGACAATATATTCATGTAATGTTTAAGAAAAGTTTTGTAAATGAGTTCTAACAGTTCATGGATTAGGGACCCAATTTTATGGGGTTCCGCAGGTTTCTGTATAGATTATTTAGGTTAGTTTTTCTGTCTACGCAATGGGACTCAGTGCTCGGTCTAGAAGATACCATCAGAGATGCTGAGTTTTGCACTTCTCAAACTGTGGATTTGTGTCTCCAGAGGTAACATGCTTGTTAACAGCAAAAATGTTGTAAATAAATAAATAATATATAGAGATGAGAAATAACAGACCTCAACCCTATTGTCCCTCTGCAAATTTGTGTACACAGAGTCAATCCCTAACCTCTCTCTAAAAGTGCAAAGTTTCCAAAAGTTCAATGAATAGAAGATTGTTGAGGATGGAATACATCTGGACAAGGAAAAGAAGTCTGGAAATAAAGGTGAGAAGTGAGGGACATATGCTTTTTTGTTAAACTATTCTGTTTCTTGTTGAAGAAAAATATCCAGAATACTTACTTAATATTGTTGTTTTAGTTAAATAAAACAATTTAAATATCTGTCTCGTGATGTTCTCCTCCTAATACAGCCTGACAAGAAAATCCTCCAAATATTAATGATTCACCTGTTGAATTGGAGATAGTTCACCTCCCAATAACTTCACAAATATCTGCTTCAGTTACCTTTCGTAAATGAAATAACCAAACACTCATTCATTTTCTGATATAGGTGTAAAATTAATCTGAAAAGTTTTCAAAATAAATCACGGTTTAAAAATGTATAGTGTTTACCTTCAAAAAATGAAACCTACATCTATCTCTGAGTTGTGAAGAATATGAATTAAGGTTATAACAAACAACAAGAATACACTTTTATGTGGAAAACCATGATTAAATTGAGTCTTCCTGACTCGTGATTTAAATCAAATCCACCCTGCCCACTGTGCTCTTGCCCCTGGCCTCTTCATTCCCCAGGGGGGCCCACAAATATGTTTGGCGCCAGGCCCACAAAAAGATAATGTGGCCCTGTTCTTAGAATGAACACCCGAGTGGGGTGATCCACAGGGTGTAGCTCAAACTTCCAAAGCGTCTGGTCAGGGGCAGGACATTAGCACGGCAAGGGAGGGGTGTGACAGTGACATCACACAGGCCTTTTGCAGGACCCCAGCCTATTGGTCAAATGTGGTGGGGCAGTGATGACCTCACAGAGAGATGCTGACATCAGCCAGGCAGGACAGGGGCGAGGGGCCAGGGAAACCTTGGAGACCCCTGTGGCTTTGCTTTAGCAAGTCTCCTTCTCGAGGTCTCTGTTTGAGGACTGAGAGAGTATTAGGGTTCACGTACGTGAGCGCAAGGAGGAACCTCTTTTGAGTTTTCTCCTTTCCTTTTATTGATTTTACTAGAAAACAGACGTCCCTATTTAGAAGGTAAGAGCCTCCTCAGGGTTGAAACCTCTTCAGTCTGATCCATCTGGTGACAGTTGAATTCTAGGCATGGAAAACACAAGCTTAAGGAGGCAGAATTTTATTCCGCACCTAGAATTTTGTCCCTTAGAATCACTGAGGACATTAGAGTTTGTCCTTTTTCTTTCACCTTTTCCTCCATCCCTTCCTCCTTTCTCTTCTTCTCTTGCTTCTTTTGTCTTTTCATGTGTGTGTGTCTGTCTGTGTGTGTGTGGTGGGGGAGTGCTCTGCAGTTCCCATCCTGGGAGGTCCACCCAAAAATGTGGGGCTGAAATAGTGCTCTGGCAGTGATCTCCACCAGTGACCTGGGACCTCCTTTGGGCTCTCTGGTAAAAACCCTCAGCCTCCCATCCTCAGCTTCTACCCTGATTGGCTGAGCAGGGGGTTATTGACAGGGAAGAGACTCAGGTCCTTGTTGTTCTCTTTTACGACCAAGTAAGTAAGTCATAACCAGTCATATGTTTGATGAATTTTGCTGCTTCTCTGCATTCATTGTCTCTGAGCAGTTCATGATTCTCTCTAACATTCCAGTTCTCCTCAAATACTTGCTGAATAATTACTGTGCACTATTGTTGGTCTGGAGCTCATTTGAAAGCACTTTATTCGTGTCATTCAATGTATGAAATTCAAGATCCGATGGTTAGTTTGAAAATCAGGACTCTTGGGTCCTATTCCCAACTCTGCCACTGACTGGCTGTGTGACCTAAGACAAGTCAATTCTCCTTTCTCAGTCTTAGCTTCTCCCTCTTTCAAGTAGGGATAATAACAGTCCACTCCTACCTACCTCACTGTGGGTGGAGGATGGGCCTCCATTGGAGAGTGTCACTAGGAGTAGTGCAGAATATGAGGTGTCTTATCACGTTTACTCAGATCAGATTATGACCTAACAGAATAGCTGAAATAGTCTATTTTATTTGTATTTTCTTCTCTAATCTTTGAGATCTAAGTGTCTCCTCTTTGTGTGTGACGAGACAATTTAACACACGGTGACAAAGAGGAGATGCTTTTGTTTTTCAACAAAATATTTTTGCAAAGAACTCTCATCCCACTTGTTATGATTTGAAGAAACAAACTGGTTTAGTCTGAATGGGATTTTTTGACCAAAACGGTTTCAATGAAATTTCCCCACCATCTCGATTCCTGGGCTCTATCCCTGCCTCTGGGGGGTTTGTTGTCCATTAGAACAGGAGTCAGGACTGGTGGCTTCTCTTTCTGGCTCTGAAACCACCTTGCTGTGTAGGCTCTTGTGTAGGTCAATTCCCTTTCCTGTACCTCAGGCTCCTCCCCATCTGTCCAATGATAACAGGGACAATTCTCGAACTCTGGGCAGTCATGAGCCAGAGGGAGATAAGGGGCGTTAAAGCCCTCTGTGAAGGTGAAAGGGGATTTGCACAATGTTTAGCACCAAGGAATTCTAAAGTTTGCTAAAATGTCTAGTCTGCAGAAACAAGAAATGGTCGGGGCCAAATTTTTTAACCATTGCCTTTTTTAAAGCCCATTCAGGGATGTGAGACCCTGTCTTTTAGGTACCTGGGATTCTTTGCCAGCAGGAGAGAAGAGGTTCCTGCCTCCAGTTTTGTGGCCTTAACAAACCAGGTGCTGTGCCCCAGTTCTCATCTAAGATCCCTGAAAAAGAACATCTTCCCATGAACAAGACATGACCTATCTTTAAATGGGGAACAAAGAGAACCCTGGGACTTACAGACTAGCAAGCCTCACTTCCATAGCTGGAAAGATCCTGGAATACATTATTAAACAATCAGTTTTATCAGCACCTATTGGATAATTTGGTTCTTAGGACTAGTGAGCATGTATTTGTCAAGAACAAATCATTCCAGACCAATCCTATTTCCTTCTTTAGCAGGGTGACGGGCCTAGTGGAGGTGGGTAAACAGTAGATGTGATCTATCTTGGTGTTACTAAGGCTTTTGACACAGTCCCATAGAAAATTCTCACAAGCAAACTAGGGAAATGTGGTCTAGATCACTGGTTCTCAAAGCCGGTCCGCCACTTGTTCAGGGAAAGCCCCTGGCGGGCCAGACAGGCTTGTTTACCTTTTGCGTCCGCAGGTTCGGCCAATCGCGGCTCCCACTGGCCGCAGTTCACCGCTCCAGGCCAATCGGGGCTACGGGAATTGGCGCGGGCCAAGGGACATGCTGGCCGCCCTTCCTTCAGCCCCCATTGGCCTGGAGCGGCAAACCGCGGCTAGTGGGAGCCGCGATCAGCCGAACCTGTGGACATGGCAGGTAAACCAACCGGTCCGGCCTACCAGGGGCTTTCCCTGAACAAGCGGCAAACCGGCTTTGAGAACCACTGGTCTCGATGCAATTAGTGTAATGTGGGTGCAGAGCTGGTTGAAAGCATATATTCCAAGAGCCCTTCTCCATGTTTGGCTGTCCAACGGAGAGGGTGTACCTAGTGGGTCCGGCAGCGATCAGTCCAGGGTCCGGTACTATTCAATATTTTCATTAATGATTTGGAAAAGGGAGTGGAGAGTATGCTTCTAAAATTTGCAAATGACACCAAGCACTTTGGAGCACAGGACTGGAATTCAAAAAGCCCTTAGCAAATTGGAGAATTGTTCCTCTTGAGCCAAACTCCATGACTGGGCCCTTCTCTATAGACTGGGCTGAAGTGAAACCCCAGAGCCAAACACTCCTCCCCCGGGCAGTGCGCTCCGACCTTTAATGGTCAGATGCTGCTTAGCACTGTCAGAGCAACTTTTGCTGGGGGATTCTCCCAGCACTTTCCAAGAGTGGAAAGTATTAAATCCCCATTTGACTGCTGGGGACAGAGCCATAGAGGGGGGAGCAACTTGCCCAAAGTCGCACAGGAAAAGAAAAACACCCAGCAATGGAACTCAGGAGTCCTAACTCCCAATTCCCTGGTCCAGTCACTACAGCAGAGCACACTCCCTCAAAGGCAGGGGGAGCAGACATGAGGGCCTGGTTGTAATTGCCAGCTGTGGGAGGCAGTGTGCAGAAGTGGTTAGTGAAGGGGCTTGGAAATAGGGACTGCTGGGTCCCATCCATGGCTCTGACACTTGGGGTGATCCTGAGCCAGTAGCTTCCCCTCCCCAGGCCTGTTTCTCATCAGTCGGGTTGGGGTTGCAGTCCCTACAGCCCAGGGGGGCTGGGAGGCTCCAGGAAGGTGTGTAAAGTGCTGGGATGTCAGGATCCTGGAGGCGCTGTCAGCCCCGCACTAGCGCGGTGTTCTGCAGCCCCTGCTGCAGACCGAGTTTTTCTGATCCTTGGCAATAAGACAAACTTGTTTTCACAGCCAGTCGATAGCCCAGTGTCATCACCCTGCCTGCTGCCTGGGCAGGGTAACTCCTCAGGTCACCACCACCCTCTCCAGCCTGCCTTGGGCTTGGAGAGTGAGGAGAAGGGCGAGGGACAACACTGAACATCCTCCATCCATCTCTCCATCACCTAGAGCAAGTGAGTGGCATTAGGGTTCCTCTGTCATTCCCTGTCTTTCTGGGAAGAGGCAGAAAGAGGGGGAGAGAATCTCACCCAAAGGAGATTGGATTTGCAAAAAGCCCCCAGGAGCCCCTGGCTCTCAGACCAGGGAGGGGCTTCTCCAGAGCCGTCTCCAGTGTGTTTGGAAAGGGTCCCAGCAATGGGGCTCCCAGCCCTTCTCTTGTGGGAGACTGTTCCCCAGGCTGAGAGTCTCTGAGCTGGGCCAGACCCTGTGAGCTGCTGAGCATGGAAATCAATGGGAAACGAGGGGGTCCTGACCTTGCTATACCTAGGGACTTTGAAGTGGGGAATGGTTTCCCAGGAGAAGTCTGGACTCCTGGGTTCAGTTCCTTCTCCAGCCTGGGTGCGGGCTGGCGGGGGGGGAGGAGTGTGGCCTGTGATGGCAGGAGGGAACTGCTTGTCCAAAGTGACTGAAGGTCTTTGTGACTGATCCCAGTGCTTGAGAGGAGGAGATTCCCTGGTTATTGCAGCACCAGGGATCATGAGGGGGAAAGTTGGGAGCAGGTCATGCAATGAACTCCTGCCAGTGTGTGTAGTTTGCACTCCCTGCTCTCCTGTGGGGGCGGGGAGGGAGCTGCTCTGGCTGGGGCAGGGATGGGGAGGGACCAAAAAGGTTGGTTAGTGAGAGGCTGCCTTGACCCAGACTCACGCCTACTTCCCGCTCAGTTCCAGGATGGCCAGGCTCCGGAGGATGTTCAGGAAGAAGGCTCTGCAGGTGTCCCCAGAGCCAGAGGGAAGCAGCTGCCATCTTCCCCAGGAGCAGAGCGGCCCCTCCGTCCCCGCTGGCAGGGAAGGAGCTCCCGGCCGGGCCAGGAGGTGGAAGGTCCCAGCCTTCTGGCAGAGGAAACCTGCTTCTGGCGCAGGCACTGAGGTGGGAGAGGCTGTGGCCAGGCCAAAATGGAGCTGGGCCAGGATGCGGCTGGGCAGGCAGGACCCAGCCCAGGAGTGGAACCGGGCAGGGTGGCTCTGGGGCTTGTTGTGTGGGCAGCAGCGGCCCCAGAAGCCAAGCCCTGAGTTCCAGCATGAGGTATCGCCCTGCCCGGTCACTGAGGACCTTCCAGCCTTCCCAGGGCAGGAGGTGGAAGATCCCTGTCCCAGAACCAGCAGCTCAGTCCACTCCCCATAGGACAGCAGCAGCACCTGGGACTCGAGCAGCAGCCAGGCCGATGGACGCTTCTGCTTTGTTCCATGTGAGGAGCCAGGCTGGGCTCAGGGAGGGGTGAAGAGGGGGCTGTGAACACTCTGGGCCCAGGCCCTCGACCAATGTGATGGGGGGCAGGTCCCCAGCCCAGGTGTCTGGCCTGAGCCACATGAACTCCACTGACACAAGATGCTGCCACTCTGGTCCTTTGTGCTCCATTGGGCGGATGGGGGTAGTGGGAGGCACCTCCCAGGGAGCCCAGGACAGTGTGTGGGGGAGTCTCTTTCCTACGGACTCCTGACTGAGTTGGGGGCTGAAGGCATCACTGAGAGTGGGGAGTGTGGGGCCCGATCTGCCTTAGGTCCCTGAGGTGGGAAGGGGGCACATTGCCCCAGCATGCCCCTGTCCTTCCCCTGAGTGGCAGTAGGAGTGACCCTGTCCCCTTCTCTCCCTGGTGCAGGGACCGCCAGGGTCTCAGAGGACGAGGAGGAGGAGGAGGAGGAATGGGTGGACATGGTCATAGAGGAGGCTGCTCTCAAAAGCATTCGAGAGCAGCTCCAGGTCTGAGAAAAGGTACAAATGTTCCCCAGCTGTGCTGGAACCAAGATTGTCCCGCTCCTTCCCAGCATCCCAACCCCCTGCAGAGGGTCTTGGCCCTCATGAGTCACCACCCCTAATAGGGACCTTTCTCCTCCATGATCTGGGACCCCCAAGATGGCGGTGTTTGTCGCACACCAGCCGGGGTCTCCTCCCGCCACAGGCACTGTCCCAGTTCCTGACCCTGCTTATGTAAGAGTCGTGGGCGATTTGGACAATGGGCAGGTCCCCACTATCCCCCCTGCAGGCCAAAGTCCTGCAGCTGCTGTGGCTGGGGCAGGGAGGTCCCTGACTAACTGGCTCTCTCTCCCCTAACCCTACTCATGGTGGGTGCAGGATGAGGCCCAGCAGCTCATGTTCCTGCACCCCATCCACCCGGCATGTCTCGCTGCACAGCAGAGAGGGCAGGACACACTGGAGCCGCACTGCTGCAAGGCAGCTGTGGTGAAGAGGATTGTGGTGAGCGAGAAACTGTGCCCGGCAGCTGGAGGGTGGACAGAGACATGGGAGAGGCAGGGGTCTCTCCGGGTCGATGGTTGGAGGATGCCTGGTGCTGGAGGGGCAGCTGAGGGCAGGGATTGCTGGGGCTGAAGATTGGGGAGAAGAGACGGGAGAAATAGTGGGCAGGAATCGGAGGAGCAGGAGGCAGGTGGGGGGATCCTGCTGGCTGTGTGGGGTGCTGGCTGTGTAATCTCCTTATTGGGAATTGTCAGTGAGGCCCGAATCTCACACACTCCTTCGTCTCCTTTGGGTTTCACAGGAGCTCATTGAGGAGCTTCCTGATGACTCTCCACCTGGCGCTGTCCTGGCCAACTCCCTGATTGCTGTGGGCAACCTCAGGTACCGAGACCCTCTTGCCCGGTTCCCCTAACCCTGGCGCTGCTCAGGCCCAGGGCTGGGAGTCACTGCCACTCCCATTCCCAGGTCACCTCCCAAGGGTGACTCCTCTGGCAGAGGTGGCGGGAAGGTTCACTCTCTCCTTGCTGTGCTGTTCCTTTCACTCCAGTAACAGTGCAATGGCTTTGGGAAGAGGCTGACTCCCAGGATCAGATACAGGAGGGGCAGCAGGGTCCAGGATCCAGGCGCTATTCCTGCCCTGCCACTGTCTGTCTGGGAAACCTTGGCCTTATCATTCCCTGCCTCGGTGCCTCAGTTTCCATTCTCACCAGCCTCTGCCTTTTTCCCTGCAGTTTCACGTCCATGTTCGTGCCAGTCCCACCCCTGCACTGCACAGTCTAATACTGGCTCCTCTCTCTCTTGCCAGCACCATGACACCTGCCCTGGAGCCAGAGCTGGAGACCTACCTCCTTCAAGCTACCCTTCATGCCCTGTTCACCCTGGGCACGGAGGAGGACGCCACCCAAGTCCAGGTAGATCATGCTACAGTCATGGCTTGAAGAGCTAGTTGTAATCCTGCCACGAATCCTTGCTAATTGCCTGCAGTGGCAGGTGAATGAGAGATGCCAGGATATGTGTTTGGGGGTCTCACCACTGCTTCCCAGAGACCCCTCTTCCTATCCTGTGGCAGGTGTAGCTCCAGTTTCCCTAACTCTGAACCCTGACTCTCCCTTGCTTTGCAGGATCTGCATAGGGTCTTGCCAGACATCGTGGATGCCATGCTGGGGAATCTGCTGGCAGAGTTCCCAGGCACCAACAGGCTCCACTACATTTTGGAGGTGAGTCTGATGAGAGGGGTGGGGGCAATTTTACCTAAATGCTGAGACCCATTTTCCAGTCTGTCCTCCTAGCTGGGCCCGCAGTGGGACGTCCTTGGTCAGGGCAGTCAGTGCAATGCAGTGTCAGGCCCTTTCTCCTGGAAGGACAGAGGAAGGAGCTGGGACTTCAAGCCAGAGATTTGCCTGGTTCTGTTGAGCACTAATCACAGGGCCCCTGGCTGGCTTGGGGAGTGAGAGTCTGAACCCTTCCTGTGAGATCCAGAAGATGGTCCTCAGAGAAGAGTCACAAGCTCGTTCCTAGGGAAACTGGGGGACCCCAGAGAATCAGCCCTTGTGTCCGACGGGCCCTGAGATTCCTGGGCCATTAGGAGCAGCACGGCCCTGCTCAGATCCACCATCACCGTCCCTGAGTTCGACGTAAGTGGCCTCTGACCCCAGGTTCCTGGCTCCAGGTGTAGGTGGGCTAGAGCAGGTATGATGAGCAGGAAATGAGCTTGGCTTAAGTCAAGTTCTTGTCCTGGTTAAGTGATGACTCTGGGCTTTTAAGGAGACCCTGCTCCAGATTCATGCCTTCCTGTCATCCTGGAGCAGCCGGGGAAGCAAATCCTCATGGAGGGCCCTGCCCACATCCCTCTGCTCCAGGCTCCCTTGCGGGGAGAGAAAAATAAGGGTCGAGATCTAGCTCCTATGCTCTAGGATCTCCTTCAGAGGGGCTAAAGGGAAGGAGCGTCCTGGCCCAGGGGGACTCGGAGCTGACAGGAAAATGCTGACGGAATCCCCTCTCCCTCTCCCTTCCATTAGAACTCAGCCGAATTCCCCAGGATGGGTCACCATGTGGCTCAGCTGGGCTCTGTTCATTGGTGAGCCATCCAAGGACATCAGCCGGCAGGCCAGGGAGGGGGTTTACCGGCTCTACCAGCTGCTGCTACACCAGAGGGGTAAGGAACTCAGCTGGGAAATGGCACCTGATAGAAGAGTGAGACTGGGACCCCAGCCAATTTCTCTCAGACTGACCCCGGTTGGAGGATGAGTCTCTCTCAACCTCTTTTGGTGTTCTACACCGCCCCCTGCAATTGTGTTGGGTCAGGCACACAGCGAGGACTCTGCCCACTGTGCAGCCACCAATGGGATTGGAAGGACACAAGCACTGATACCAAAATTACAAATGTGCGTGTGTCTCTCTCTTTCCCAGGCCTGACCATCCATGAGCCTTAGACCTGTGGGTCTGGGACTGGCACCAGGACAGCAGGCTCCTGGGCTACAAGAACACCGCCAGGGTGGGGGAGGTAAGGACATTCTGCCAGTGCATGGGAGTGGGGGTGGCTGCCTCCTGGAGCCACTAGGTGGAGATGCCGTTCTAGTCCAAGATTTGGAGCCTGGAGATTTCCATTATGGAAGCAGCCTAGTATTGGAGAGTGGTGGGGTTGGCCTGCGGGAGAGGATGGCTGGAGTAGTCATACAGAAGGGGCAGCAAGGTCCAGTGATGAGAGCAGGGAACAGGTTGCAGTGCAGGCCTGCCACTGAGTGGTAACATGATCCTGGCCACGTCACTCTCACACCTGGTGCCTCACTTTCTTTATCTTTGAAATGGGGATCATCCTGACCCACCTTAAGAACATGTTTGATCCTCTGCTCTTGTTTCCCCAATCTCTGCCCTCCTTGCCCCACACAGGCCTCTACCCTGTTCCTCAAACTTCCATGCCCATGTCAGTGCCTGGGTTGCCCCGCAACTGCAAGGTCTCATGTACAGTCTCCTGCCAGCAAACGGAAGTCGTCCCTAGATCCAGCACAGGAATCACAGTTCCCGCGCGCTGCCCTGAATGGAGTATAGACCATGGGCATGGGGAAGGCCAACACTCACATCAAGGAAGATCATCAACCTACTCCTCTGTCCCAGGAGCGGTAAGGCCTCTGGTTCTTGCTCTCTTCAGTAGCTGGAGCTGCTAAGTTGGGGGTGCAGTGGGCAGAGATGGGAACAGGCCATAGGATTAATCAAGTGTCAGGGTGAGACTCCCCATCCATGGGAGATGATGGTACCCCTCTGCGGGGAATCCCTTCCTTGCAGATGCTGTGCTTTGGTTCCTGGACTCTGCCAGGAAGCCCAGCTCCCATCCCTAGCAGCTTGGCTGTTCCCTAGCCTGCTGTACACCAGGCCCTCTACAGGGAGCTGCTCTGGGCAAGGACTGCAGAGCCAGCTGTCATCCTGGAAGGTGTAGCCCCAGGTTCCATCACCCTGATCCATGGTCTCCCTCCACTGACAGGCTCTGAAGAAGGTCTGCCCAGAGACATGTATGCCATGCTGAAGAGCTCGCTGAGAGCAACCCCCAGCACAGACAAACTCCAGCACATCCTGGAGATGAGCAGAATGGGCAAAGGCAGCAGGAATTTTACCTTAGCCCCGGGGAGGCCTGGAAATGAGAGACTGGATGATCCAAGTTTCCATTGTGTCCTGCTACCTGAGAGCCATTGGGCCATCCGTGGTCAGGGCAGTCAGTGCAGAGCAGTGTTTAACCAGTTACCAATCCATGAGAGGACCTTATGATGTACCTGTATGGCGCAATAATTCTGCATTGAATCGGTTGATTCAATTGCTTATTCTCTGGGGTTCAGACCCTCTGTTCTCCCCCTGGGGTGACAGAACCCTGATTGTCACATCTGTCTTTCAGGCTCTGTCCTAGCCTCACACACAGATATATCCTGCAGCCAGCCCAGCTCAGGGAGCAGTGGGGACAGGTCACCTCATCCTGTCAAACCAAGCAAGATGGGTCTCATTGAGGCTCAGATGGAAGATCCTATGCATCTCCTAGAGGTAAGAACCGCTCACTTGTCCTGCCACTGGGGGCTCTTGCAACAAATGGGGGGCTCCTGCTACATATCGTGATTGGGAGCTTTCCCTGTCCCCGGATCCCAGCCCTGGTACAGGGACTTATTTCTCATCATGATATCCTCATGTTATTCTCAGAGGATGTGTCCCGAATCCTGGAGACTGTTTTCTGCAGGAGGTTTGAGCAGGCAGAGATCACTCACTGTCACGACCCACAGGTCTTCAACGCGGGTCTGCAGGGTTCACAGAAGCAGCCACACTCCAACCCTCCACCTGGAAGCCTGCTGAAAATTGCTTACCTAGGACCCACAAAGTTCCGCCTCAGTTTGAGGCTCCACTCCTGAGGTCCTATTGGAGGAGTCAGAGAGCAGCTAATTGGCCCCCTGGCCCTGCTTAAGACAGCAGCAGGAACAGGAAGCTGTCTGAACACCAGAGCTGCTCCCTGTTCTGGACCATGTGCTGCCTGTTTCTGCTGTCTCTCCCCTGGCTTGATTTCCTGGCATCTGATTTGTGGTTGTGATCGCAAGTTTGTCTTTTGCTTCTGATCTTCCAGTATCCTGACCCAGCAGACTCACGACTCCTGTCAAGTGAGTGTGGACTCTGGCTCTGACCAGTAGGTGTGGATGCCCTTGACCCAGCCGTGACGTTGACTTTTGTACAATTTCCCCAATGCCCTTTTCTGCTCTCCAGCAAGACACACCAGTACCTTGACTCCCAAAGTCCTATTTGACCGCTATTCAAGGGCTGAGGTGTAGTGCTTGCATTGCCCCCACCGCCACCCACACCCCAGCTACTTTTCCGATGGGAATCTCCTGAGAGCAGAGGAGAAATCTGCTCTTCTCTTAGGATCAATCCCAGCAGTAATTCCACCCACCCTGGTCTCAGCTCAGCTACTTTGTTTGCCTGGGGTCAGGGACCACTTTTGAAGCCCTTAGTGTGTGGTTGGGGGTGGGAGCAGAGGCTGAAGCTCCAGCAGTTTCCACCAAAGAACACCATCCTCTCTTTCTATGATCTGACTAGGGCTCACCATCCATCTTGGAGCTGAACACCAGATGGGAGCTGATAGATTGTCCTTGGTGGGCCATGTTCTTGTGCGTGATGGAGCTGCGTTCTAGAAAGAGCCAGGAGCAGACACACCACGCATGGCCAGGACCGGGCTAAACAGCCTGTAATGCTAGGCGAGTCAAACCATGGCCACATACAGACACCCTGGGCATCCATGGGGACTAAATCTGGGCCCTTCACTACCAAGAGCACAACTCACTCCAACTTGAGTCATGACAGTGGTGACCCCTGCCAGCCTCTCTGAGGTGGATCAGTGTTATTCCTGTTAGCTGGGGCACAGGGATAGAAAGCAACTGGCTGCAAGGTCACACACAATGTCACTGTCAGAGGCAGAAGGAAGTGTGGTACTGATACCAGTCCAGCTCCAACCATTAGACTTCACCCACTTCCAAAGCCAGAGAACCCAGGAGCCCTGACTCTGACAGCTAGGCCTTAGATGACAAGACCAACCTCCCTCCCAGTCAGGAAGCCATAGAAGGGACCATCTGCTGAGCTCCCCTTTGCAATGCCACTGTCAGAGACCATTGCTAGTGGGTGCCAAGTGACTGAGCAAGGAATTCCTTGAGAGCCTCCTCGAGACTCACAGGTGTTTCACTGTGGCCCTGTGCGAGCCGTGGAATGAATGCTGCATTGAAGAGAGTCTCCTGTTCTAACAAAGCGTTTTTGTTCTCCTCGAGAGTCAGCCATTGAGGCCAATTTGCAGAATGTGGAAGAGCCCTTTGGTGACGGGTTCGAGGATTCAACATGTAGGTGGCAGCAGCTGCAGTGCCTGGGTCCCCATGGACCAAGCCTCCACTCCTGACACTCCAGGCTAATCTCCCACTGCTCTCAGTGGGGCTTTGGCTTTAGCTGCTGTGCCTGCATGTCTAGACAGAGGACTCAGGTATTTCCATCAGGCTGCTCAATGGCAAATGCAGGCACCCAAAGAAGTGAAGAAGAATGGAAATGAAAGAGCAAAGCTGGACCATCTGCTGAGCTGCTGCAATCAAGTGAGCAGAGGCGGGGAAAGAAGAGGAAGAACTCGAAGGTGGCTGGCGGCAGTAGGGAGGAGAAGCAGTTTGGGAGCCGGGAGAGTAGAAATAAATAGTTAATGACAAATACTTTGGGCTTTGTCTTGTGTGGTGAAGGGTTGGGTCTCTTTACTATCACACTAAACTTTAAAATAGCTGTGTATGATGAAAGGCCAGGTCTATAAAGGTAAGAGGTCACTCTAAGGGCTTGAAGTCCCAGATTCTGTAGCTATTGCCTGCTTCTACCAGCTGATCTCAAGCCAGGTGGTAGCAGTAGTAAGCTCTTGTCTTTTTTCTGGACTAGGCACCAGAAAAAGGGAATGATACACATGGCCAAGGAAATAGAGAGGCATGGGGGTCACTTTCAGTGTTGTCTGTTAATATGGCTCTTGTGGGGGAGCATGGCAGGTTACTTTGGACTAGGTAGGAGCCGCATGTCTCCAAACCTGCACATCCTGAGGCTCCAGAGACCTCTCTCCAGATCCCAGAGCTTCCTTAGAGTCCTAAAGAGCCAGATGGAATCTGGCCTCTTTCCCCCGACCACAGCAGTCCAGGAAAAGTTATTTGTAGACATGATATGTGCCCTTTCCTGCCAACCTCACCTGTTGGTGACTAATGCAGTCACAGAGTCCAGGCTCAGTGTCGTGCTTTCCTCTGGGCTGTGACAAGCAGGAGGATGTGAGCCGCAATGGATCCGTCTGTGCATGGGCTCAGTGGGCAACCTCTCTACTGCAATATCTGGTTTCCAGCCCACATGCGCTAAGGAGGAAGTGATGGACTTACCCCAAAGGTGGGGTGGGAAGAAGCAGAGTGAAGAAGTGATCAGAGAGCCATCCCGTTGCATTCCTCCTAGAGTCACTCCAACAACCACCTGGCTCTTTCCTGCCATACGCTGCAGCCCCTAGGTCCCATAGGGAATTTCTGAATTAACCCTCTAGAAAGCTGCCTCTGGCTCTACAAGTTCTCACACAACCCTGTCACCAGAGGTAAGGAATAAGGTCCTGCCTCCCCTAAGTGCTTGGGGGAATCCTCTCAGAGATATCGGTGCAGGGCTTTATGCATCTCGACAAACAGATCACTTTGCGTGGTGTTGTCAAGAAGCTGCATACTCCCTGGCAACTCTCTTTAGAGCAACATTAATTCCCACAGGGATTTCTGCTGTAAATGCTCCGGGCCTGAGAGAAGGATTCTGTGGAAAACAGGCCTTTCCCTTGCTCCAAACCAGACTCTTCTATTCTTATGCTGCAGAGCTGATAGGGAAGGTGTCATAACCATACAGCTAAGGGTAGCCTAGAATTCATCCTTACCTGTAAGGGGTTAAGAAGCTCAAATAACCTGGCTGGCATCTGACGAAAAGGACCAATGGGGAAAGAAGATACTTTCAAATCTTGGCAGGGAGGAGGAAGACTTTGTGTGTTCTCTTGGAAAGCAGAGAAGCATCAGGTCAGAAACTCCTTCTCCTGTAAACCATCTTAAAAGTCTCTCTTATTACAAGAATTGTAAGTAAAAGTCAGGCAAGGCATATTAGATTATCTTTTGTTTTTGCTTGTGAATTCTTCCTTTGCTGGAGGGAGGTTTATTCCTGTTTTTTATAACATTGAAAGTAAGCCTAGAGGAAGTTCTGCTGTGTTTTTGAATCTTTTGCTACCCGGTAAAGTTATTTTCCATCCTGATTTTACAGAGGTGATTTTTACTTTTTTCTTTTTAAATAAAATCCTTCTTTTAAGAACCTGACTGATTTTTCCATTGTCCTAAGACCCAGGGGTTTGGGTCTGTGATCACTTTGTAATCAATTGGTTAGGATATTATTCTCAAGCCTCCCCAGGAAAGCGGGTGTAAGGGCTTGGGGGGATATTTTGGGGGAAGAGGAACTCCAAGTGGTCCTTTCCCTGATTTTTTGTTAAATCACTTGATGGTGGCAGCGTACCATCTAAGGACAAAGGATTTGTGCCTTGGGAAGTTTTTAACCTAAGCTGGTAGAAATAAGCTTAGGGGGCTTTCATGCGGGTCCCCACATCTGTACCCTAGAGTTCAGAGTGGGGAGGGAACCCTGACAGAAGGCTTGAGGGTTCCTGGAGAGCATGCTGCAATGCCAGCAATCCCATGCTGCCTCAGTGGCCCGGGATTACAACTGGGAAGTCTCTGAAGCTCAGGATGCGCTTCCTCAGTGAGGGGAAGTATGTAAACCACACACCTAAATGTTCCTAGCTTCTGGCAAACAGAGGCTAGGGACACTTCAAGAGCATGGTTTTGTATTCCTGCCCACCGTGGCCAATAGCCAATGATGGACCTATCCTCCATGAAGTTATCTAGTTCTTTGTTGAACCATGTTATAATCTTGGCCTTCACTACATCCTCTGGCAAAGAGTTTCCCCAGGTTGACTCTGTTGTTGTGTGAAGAAATGCTTCCTTTTGTTTGTTTTAAAACTGCTGCCTATTCATTTCTTTTGGTCACCCCTAGTTCTTGTGTTAGGAGAAGGAGTAAATAACGCTTCCTTATTTACTTTCTCCATATGCGTCATCATTTTATAGACCTCTCTCCGATCCCTCCTTAGTCATCTCTTTTGCAAGCTGAAAACGCCCCCGTTTTATTAATCTCACCTCATACGGAAGCTGTTCCATACCCCTAATCATTTTGGTTGACCTTTTCCAATTCCAATATATCTTTTTGAGATGGCGAGACCAGCTCCAGTATTCAAGATGTGGGCACACCATGGATTTCTAGAGAGGCAATATTACATTTCTGTCTTATTATCTCTCCCTTTCCTAATGATTTCCCAACATTTTGTTCGCTTTTTTGACTGCCGCTGCACATTGAGTGGATGTTTTCAGAGACCTATCCACAATGACTCCAAGATCTCTTTCTTAAGCTGTAATAGCTAATTTAGACCCCATCATTTCAGATGTAGAGTTGGGATCATGTTTTTCAATGTGCATTACTTTGCATTTATCAACATTGAATTTCATCTGCCATTTTGTTGCCCAGTCACTCAATTTGGTGAGATCCCTTTGTCACACTTTGCACTCTCTTTTGGACTTAACTAACTTGAGTTGGTTTGTATCATCTGCAAATGTTGCCACCTCACTGTTTACCCCCTTTTCCGGATCACTTAGGACTACGTTGAACAGTATGGATCTCAGTACAGACCCCAGGGGGACACCACTATTTACCTCTCACCATCCTGAAAATTGACCACTTAGTCAGACCCTTTCTTTCTTGCTTTTGAACCAGTTATCTATCCCAGAGAGGATCTATCCAGAGAGGACCATGTTCACTCTTCCCCAACAAATTGTGTTTATCTATGTGTCTATAATTTCACCCAATCTGCCTAGTTCTGAAGCTAGCCTTAGTGCCCTGTAATTGCCGGGAGCGTCTCCGGAGCCTTTTTTAAACATTGGTGTCATATTAGCTATCCTCCAATCATCTGGTCTAGAAGCTGATTTAAAGCATAGGTTACATACCACAGTTATTTAGTGGTACTGCAATTTCACATTTGAGTTTCTTCGGAACTTTTGGGTGAATACCATCTGGTTCTGGTGACTTATTACTGTTTAATTTATCAATCTGTTCCAAAACCTCCTGACTGGTCCTTACTGAATACAGTCAAGTCATGATTACTGGCCCCAGAGCACCACGGACATCCAGTCCAGCGATCAGGCCCACAATAGAGTCGGGTACAAAACTTTGTATTAGAAAAGTATCTATAATTTTTCAAAATCTCCAAGGATGATTTACTCCTGGCTATGCGAGACCTCCCCCGTCTGCCTCCCAATAGGAAGTCCCCCGTGCTAACCTAGTTTCTTCCCACAAGTCACAGACAGGTGCAAAAGGAGAAACATTTCCTGCTCTCTGGTTTGGATTCAGTGAACTGTGCCAGCCCCGCACTGGTTCATCTGCTGGGCTGTGTTAGTTAGCAGATTGATCCCTATCCATTCGAGGTCCTGGGATTCTCGAACCAAGAACTTAAAACAGGTAATGATGTGTCTAATGCAGGGGTTCTCAAACTTCATTGCACTCCGACCCCCTTCTGACAACAAAAATTACTAGACGACCCCAGGACGGGGGACTGAAGCCTGAGCCCTCCCGAACCCCACCGCTCCGGGTGCGAGGGGAAAGGCAAAGCCCGAGTCCTGCCACCCTGTGTGGGGAGGCCAAAATCGAAGCCCAAGGGCTTCAGCCCCAGACAAGGGGCCTGCAACCTGAGCCTGACTGCCCAGGGCTGAAGCCCCCAGGCTTGGACTTCGGCCTCAGGCAGTGGAGCTCGGGCTTCAGCTTTGGCCCCAGGCCCCAGCAAGTCTAAGCCAGCCCTGATGACCCCATTAGAATGGGGTTGCAATCCACTGTGGGGTCCTGACCCACAGTTTGAGAACCACTGGTCTAATGTAAAGTGCCACCCTGCCCACCACTTTTTTTTACCCTCTCTCCCCTACCTCAATGAGTTGTAACCAGCGACACTAACATTCCAGTCATATGCATCGTCCCACCTGGTTTCCCCATTTCCCCTCCCCATGGAGAATTTCCAACTCCTCTTCCTTATTGCCCAGATTCCGCTGCCAAGAGCGGTGTTGCTTCCCTTCACAAGTGATATCTTGCTGGGCACATACACTGCAGCACAGCATTCCCCTGAGTCCACACTTGTGTTACTGCAGGATGGGTTATCTGTAAGCCAGGGAGAGACTCCATCTCACGTGTCCCTTTCTTCCCTCCATTGGAAGGTGCCGGGGGAGAAAGAGAACATGTCCCCAGAACCGAGGCAGCAGAAAGTGTGTGGGTTACATACTTCCCCTCACTGAGGAAGCGCATCCTGAGCTTCAGAGACTTCCCAGCTGTAATCCCGGAGCACCCCTGTAATGATGTGGCCTCTGGCGGGACACTACTGAGAGTATCAATTCAAGACAAATTGCCTGGAGAAGTGCAGTCACAGCCCAAGGCTGGATGTCCTTTACTATTAAAGCACACCAAACCAGCCATACAGAGAGGACTTTGGTTTTACCCCACTGGCTAATCAGAAGTCATACAAGCAATTCTCTCAGATATTCCAGTCCCCTTGTATCACCACCAGCACCACTCCTTATGGGGATGAATGGTTATGAAAAGCAATACCCAGTAAAAGAAAAAAGGTTCTCTCAAAGGACACCAAAGGACCAAGCTCCAGATCCAGGTCAATAGACAAGTCAGATCTTACCCACAAATCACGCTGTTGCCAATCCTTTAGCATCTAAGATCTAAAGGTTTATTCATAAAAAGAAAGAAATATAGATGAGAGTGAAAATTGCTAAAGGAATCAATTACATACAGCAAAGGCAAAGTTGTTGGTTCAGGCTTGTAGTAGTGACGGAATAAACTGCAGGCACAAATCAAGTCTCTGGAGTCCATCCACAGATTTGGATGGGTCATTCAGGCCATTGTTCAGAGCTTCAGTTTGTAAGAAAGTTCCTCCAGAGGTAAGAAGCAGGATTGAAGACAAAATGGAGGGCTTTCCAGGGCCTTTTATATCTTCTGCTGTGTGGAAGGACCCCTTTGTTCTTACTGTGGAAAATCACAGCAGCAAGGTGGAGTTTGGAATCACATGGGCAAGTCACATGTCCATACATGACTCAATACTTTACAGGTAGAGCAGCCATTGCTCACATTCTACCTTGAACGTTCCCAGGAAGGCTTCTCATACGTGGATTGGAGTCTCCCAAGGTCCACTGTGAGTTAAGTGATTCTTGATTGGGCACTTAATCTGAAAATTCCTTTCTTAAGAAACTGACCAAATGCTTCACTAGTGCTACTTAGAATCAAACACATTTAGATGCAAGTACATAGCCAATACTCATGTCAAGGTTCCTCCCCCACTCTGAACTCTAGGGTGCAGATGTGGGGACCTGCATGAAAACCTCCTAAGCTTACTTTCACCAGCTTAGGTTAAAACTTCCCCAAGGTACAAACTATTTTACCCTTTGCCCTTGGACTTCCACTGCCACCACCAAACTTTATCGGGGTTCCTGAAAAAATGTAGTTTGGACACGTCTTTCCCCCCAAAATCCTCCCATCCCTTGCACCCCACTTCCTGGGGAAGGTTTGGTAAAAATCCTCACCAATTTGCATAGGTGACCACAGACCCAAACCCTCGGATCTTAGAACAATGAAAAAGCATTCAGTTTTCTTACAAGAAGACTTTTAATAGAAGTAAAGGAATCACCTCTGTAAAATCAGGATGGTAGATACCTTACAGGGTAATTAGATTCAAAACATAGAGAATCCCTCTAGGCAAAACCTTAAGTTACAAAAAAGACACACAGACAGGGATAGTCATTCTATTCAGCACAGTTCTTTTCTCAGCCATTTAAAGAAATCATAATCTAACATATACCTAGCTAGATTACTTACTAAAAGTTCTAAGACTCCATTCCTGTTCTGTCCCTGGCAAAAGCATCACACAGACCCTTTGTTTTTCTCCCTCCTCCCAGCTTTTGAAAGTATCTTGTCTCCTCATTGGTCATTTTGGTCAGGTGCCAGCAAGGTTACCTTTAGCTTCTTAACCCTTTACAGGTGAGAGGATTTTTCCTCTGGCCAGGAGGGATTTTAAAGGGGTTTACCCTTCCCTTTATATTTATGACACCATGGCAGTGCTAGGACACTATATTGGGGTTCAAGCTCTGGCTGAGCCTCTTCTGTCGGATTATGGGCCGTTGCCGGTTCAGGTTTGGTGGGGCCCTCTGGTGTTGAGGTTGCAAGTACTGGATTCAGTGCTGGCAATGGGTCTGATGTTGGTTGTTCCGCTGGTTCTGGTTCTGGGACTGGTTCCGTCTGGGTCTCTGGGACTGGATCCACTACTGTTGTTGCAGACATCGGCCTGGGGTACGGGTCCATCACCTCTGACCGGGTCCTGATAGAAGTTTCCAGAACAGAGCTAGGCCTCATGGCTTGTTTAGCCTGGCTGTGGGTGACCATTCCCACCCTCTTGGCCTGCTTCACATGATTGGCCAAGTCTTCCCCCAACAGCATGGGGATGGGATAATCATCATAGGCTACAAAAGTCCACGTTCCTGACCAGCCCTGGTACTGGACAGGCAATTTGGCTGTAGGCAAATTGAAAGAGTTGGACTTGAAGGGTTGAATCGTCACTTGGATCTCTGGGTTGATTAAATTGGGGTCCACTAGGGAAGCATGGATAGCTGACACTTGTGCTCCGGTGTCCCTCCACGCGGTGACCTTCTTCCCGCCCACACTCACAGTTTCCCTCTGCTCCAAGGGTACCTGGGAGGTATCTGGGCCTGTGGATCCCTGGTGTGATTCTGGTGCAAAGAACTGTAATCTGTTGGGGTTCTTGGGGCAGTTGGCCTTTACATGCCCCAGCTCGTTACATTTAAAATATCGTCCAGCTGACGGGTCACTGGGGCAAGGCGGATTGCTGGAGAACAGGATGGTGGGACAATAAGGGGTCTGGAGGGTTCTTTGGAAGGTAGGTGGGGCCTTGGGCGGCCCCCGGTAATAGGGTGTGGTCTGGGGTTGTCCCTTCTGGTCTCTGCTCCACCTGCGACCAGTTTTCTTCTTCTCTGCCACCGCTACCCATCTGGCTCCAATCTCTCCTGCCTCGATTACAGTTTTGGGCTTCCCATCTAGGATGTATCTTTCTATTTCCTCAGGAACACCCTCTAAGAATTGCTCCATTTGCATTAGGAAGGGCAAATTTACTGGAGATTCAACACTTGCTCCTGATATCCAGGGGGCATCCCAGTGTTTCACAATGTGGTAGGCATGTCGGGTAAATGACACGTCTGGTTTCCACCTTAGGGCTCTGAACCTCCGACGAGAATGCTCGGGTGTTTTCCCCATTCTGACTCTCACCTTGGATTTAAACAGTTCATACTTGTTCATGTGTTCTTTAGGCATTTCAGCCGCCACCTCAGCTAAGGGTCCACTGAGCTGCGGCCTCAGCTCTACCATGTATTGGTCGGTAGAGATGCTGTACCCAAGGCAGGCCCTTTCAAAGTTTTCTAAAAAGGCCTCCGTATCATCGCCTGCCTTGTAGGTGGGGAACTTTCTGGGATGAGAAGTGGTACCTGGAGAAGGATTGCTAGGGTTTGTTGGTATATTCTGCTGAGCCTTTATCTTCTCCATCTCCTCCACATGCTTCCTCTCTTTTTCCTTCTCCTCCAGTTCTTTGGCCCTTGCCTCCATTTCCCTCCTGTGGGCAGCCTCCTGTACCTCCTTCTCCAGCCGCATGAGTTCTATCTGTCTTTCATGTTCCTTTTGTTTTTCCTCAGCCTGAAATCTGGCTAATTCCAGCTTTTGTTGAGCCGTGGATTCTGTCATCCTAACCTCTCTGTTTTTAACTAACTTTACACCCGAGGTTTAGAAATAAACAAACAAAACTTGGCTGTAAAATTTTCTGTGCTGGAATCGGATACCTATTCTCTGATAGTGATTGTCAGCCTACAGAAAAAAGACAATTCCCTTTGTCTCTGCTCTGGCCCCAAATCAAAGCAAAAAACCTCCAACTACTTGGAAACCTGCTTACCAGCAGCCCAAAGGAAAAAAAATTCCCTTCAAACCTGTGCTCCTTGTAAAAAAATCAAAATCCTAAAAAAACAAACAAACAAACAAACAAACAAAAACCCTGCCACTTTTGTCTCCAGGCAAATGGGTAGAACACCCCCCCCCCCCATTTACTTTTAGGGAAAAAAAAAACTTCCAGTTTACCAAGACTGTGAATTTCCCTGCAGGAGTTAAGTACCCTGTCTCCAGGCAAAGAAAACCTGCAATTCACAAAGATAATCCCCTTTTGTCTCTGCTCTGGCCCCAAAGCAGAGAAAAAACTAGCTGCTTTCAGTTGGACCTCCTTTCCAGCAGCCCCAAAGGAAAAAAAAAAATCCTTTTTAAAATCTGTATTTCTAGTTCAAAAAAATCTCAAATTGATCTCAAAATGATTTCAGGTTAATCCCACCACTCTGCCACCATGTCAAGGTTCCTCCCCCACTCTGAACTCTAGGGTACAGATGTGGGGACCTGCATGAAAACCTCCTAAGCTTACTTTTACCAGCTTAGGTTAAAACTTCCCCAAGGTTCAAATTAATTTTGTCCTTTGACCCTGGATCTCCACTGCCACCACCAAACTCTAACTGGGTTTACTGGGAAACGTAGTTTGGACATGTCTTTCCCCCCAAAATCCTCTCAACCTTTGCACCCCACTTCCTGGGGAAAGTTTGGTAAAAATCCTCACCAATTTGCATAGGTGACCACAGACCCAAACCCTCGGATCTTAGAACAATGAAAAGCATTCAGTTTTCTTACAAGAAGACTTTTAATAGAAGTAAAGGAATCACCTCTGTAAAATCAGGATGGTAGATACCTTACAGGGTAATTAGATTCAAAACATAGAGAATCCCTCTAGGAAAAACCTTAAGTTACAAAAAAGACACACAGACAGGGATAGTCATTCTATTCAGCACAGTTCTTTTCTCAGCCATTTAAAGAAATCATAATCTAACACATACCTAGCTAGATTACTTACTAAAAGTTCTAAGACTCCATTCCTGTTCTATTCCCGGCAAAAGCAGCATACAGACAGACCCAGACCCTTTGTTTCTCTCCCTCCTCCCAGCTTTTGAAAGTATCTTGTCTCCTCATTGGTCATTTTGGTCAGGTGCCAGCAAGGTTACCTTTAGCTTCTTAACCCTTTACAGGTGAGAAGATTTTTCCTCTGGCCAGGAGGGATTTTAAAGGGGTTTACCCTTCCCTTTATATTTATGACACCATGGCAGTGCTGGGAACCTGCTGGACATGGGTGAGAGGGAGCTCAGTTTGTCTTCTCTCAAGAACTTTACTTCTAACCCTCCCTTTCTCCTCCTTCCCTCCCCCGCCCTGACATTACTGTCTTGTAGGGTGACTACTGAGTTCCAGCAGAGATGGGGGTGACGGGAGCTCCTCCAATGCTCACCCCTTGAGCAGAGCAGCAGCACCTGTGTCACATGCAGCCTGCACCACACCAATATGTCTCTCCTGCTCTCAGGTCAGATCTGTTCTTTTGAATAGTGAATTGTGGAATATAAACACTGGAATTTGTTTGTGGTCTTTTTCCCCAAAAAACAGCTTTAAAAATGTTTTGAATTTTCAGACTGTATGTATTTTACTGGGTTTTGATTTGACTGGAATGCAAATACGGGCTTGATCGACTAGGGAAAAAGGGAGTACTTACTTAGATTTGGTCAGTTGTTTATTTTGCTTTAAATAGTGTGTGTGTGTGGTTTCATTTCTTTTGTGTGTGCAAATGGCTAATTTTAAAATATAATACAGTACACTCTCTGATTTAAAGTAATTAGCAATTAGTATTATTTCACCAGTATTTTTCCTAAAGTTTGCATGTTTATTGTTATTCTTGTGATTTTTAGCATTATTAGTTTATTTATATATTTATTGACTTAGATTTTTTTTCTATTGATTTTCTGTGAATAAATGTTGCACCAGTGAGCTGCCATATGCGAAGTTGAAAACTGATCTGTCTGTATATATTTTTATTTTTCTTTTCAGAATACCATAGATAAAACACATATTTAAGTGCATATTGTTAAAAAAAATAAGTATCTATGGTAGGGCTCTACAGACCACCAAATCAGGAGGAGGCATTTCTAGAGAAAAATGGAAAAAATATCCAAAACACAAGACTTGGTACTAATGGGAGACTTTATCTACGCAGACATCTGTTGGAAAAGTAATACAGAAAAAACACAAAATGTCTAATAAGTTCTTGCAATCTGTTGGGGATAACTTCTTGTTTTGGAATGTGGAGAAATTAACTTGGAAGATGGGTGGCCATTTTACACTTGATTCTGATTTACAGAGAGGAATTGATTGCCAATGTGAAGGTGGGTGCAACATGGGTGAAAGTAATTATTAAATGGTAACTTTCATGATTCTAAGGAACAGAAGGAGTGAGAGCAGCAGTCAATGGACTTCAAAAAAAAAACAGAGTTCAACAGATTCGGTGATCAGGTAGATAAGGCCCCCTGAGAAGAAAATGTAAGGGGAAAAAGGAGTTGAGGAGACCTGAAAGTTTTTTAAACAGACAAAACCAACGGCAAAACTGCAAACTATCCCAATGAAAAAGAAAGGTAGAAAAAATAGAAAGAGGCCAATATGGCTGCATCAAAAGCTCTTTAATGACCTGAAAATCAAAAAGGAATCCTACAAAAAGTGAAACATGAACACATTGTGTGGCAAGGCACCTTCTTGGTTTCACCAGCCTCAGCTGTTTTTAGCCTTGGCGAGACGGCTTGGGTAAAACAGTCCCTCTTGGCTGCACAGGTCAGTCCATTCCTTCTCTCCGCCAGTCTTTTGGGCTTGTTTTTCTCCCTTATGGGCAGGAATGCAGCCTCCCCTCCTGGTGAGGCTCACTGTCTTGCTGCTGCTAACCTACTGACAGCTTGACTCCTTCCCTCCCCCTCTCTCTCAACAGGGGAGGGTTTAAAAAGGACTCAGGCAGCCCTTAGCTGGAATCAGCTGATCCCAGTTGATGAGGGGAGGGCCTTTTAACCTGCTGGGACTGTTTTCTACCCCCTCCTTGCAGCTGTCTGTCCTGAGTTTATCACAATTGCTAAAGGTGAATAAAAAAAAAAAAAAAACAAAAAACAAATAACCACAAGCATCTAGGGAAAAAATCATAAAGGCTAAGGCAAAAATGAGCTACACCTAGTAAGGGACAAAAGGGCAATAAAAAAGAGGTGTCATTAATACATTGGGAGCAAGAGAAAGACAAGGGGAAGTGTAGCTCCACAAAGGAGAGATATTAATGGATGACACCAAGAAGGCTGAAGTATTTAATGTCCATTTTTGCTTCAGTCTTCACTGAAGGAGTTAATTGTGGCCTGGTGCTTAGCACAATTAATATTAACAAAAAGGGGAAAGGAACACACACCAGAAGAAGGAAAGAACAGAATATTTAGAGAAGTTAGATGTATTCAAGTCAGCAAAGCTTGACAAATTCACCTTAGGGTACTTAAGGAACTAGCTGAAGCAATCTTGGAACCATTAGCAATTATCTTCAAGAACTCATGGAGGATGGGTGAGGTCATAGAGAAGTGGAGAAGGGTAAACATAGTACCTAACTTTATAAAGGGGAACAAAGAAGATCCAGGGAATTACAGACCAGTCAGCCTGATTTCAATACCTGGAAAGATGGTGAAACAAATTATTAAACAACCAATTTGTAAGCACCTAGAGGACAATATGGCGATAAGTAATAGCCGACATGGATTTGTCAAGAACAAATCATGTGAAACCAACTACAATGTTAGCAAACTAAGGAAATATGGTCAAGATGAAATTACAATGAAGACAGTGTCATGGAGTTACAGGGTCTGGTCTATGCCCCATCCTGTCACCAGGCTCCTGGGAGTGACCACTTTAGGACCCACACAGTTCCACAGAGCAGGCCCCTGGCCTCCAAGACTGGGCCTTCAGCACCAGTGTTCCCTGCCTCTGTGGGTCCCTGCAGTGAATCCAGCCAAGCCAAACTCCTCTGGGAGGCTTGTACTGTGCCCCTTCAGAGTATGCAATGCTCTCAGTGAGTATTTACAGCGACGCAGGCAGCCTTTTCGAAACAAGGTAATCATTTATTAGTCATCTAGCACACAGAATTTTAAAGACCTTCGATTAACACAGAGAAGCCAAAGTTAATCCATAGTCCACCTCGGTCCAACTAGTGCCCTGATGGGCCAGCCACGCTGTGATGAACTCCATCTCTGTCTTTCTCTGTTTACCCCTTTGTCTCCCCAGGTCTGGCTCCTGAGTCCCTTTCTTCCAGTCACCTGACACCTTCTCCAGCTCAGTTCCCAAATCCTAGCTGCTGGAGTTTTCTGCTGTTAGGTGTTGATTGTTCAGTTGTTGGAGCATCGCTTTGTCTTGCTGGACTCTCTGTGGATTTGGATCAGTTTGAGCCAGTTCTTTAGTGACTGTATTCATTCCCCCCAGTGAGGTAAAACACACAAAGCTCCTGTCTATTGCACTGTTCCAGGAGCAGTGATAACCCTTTTTACCCTCTGGCTAGCAATGACATGAACAGAAGGAAACTGAGGCATGCCTAGGATTCATAAAAATAGTACAGAAAATCTCCACTTTGTCACAAAGGGTACACAACAGGTTGAAAGACCATACACAAAGTGTAGTTAGCAATGGTTTGCTGTTAAACTGGGAGGGCGTATCTAGTGGGGTCCTATAAAAGTTTGTCATTTTCATTAATGAATTCGATATGGAGTGGAGAGTATGCTTATAAAATCTGCAGATGACACCAAGCTAGGAGGGGTTGCAAGCACTTTGGAGAACAGTGTTAGAATTCAAAATGACCTTGATAAATTGGAGTAGTGGTCTGAAGTCAACAAGATCAAATTCAGCTGAGACAAGTGCACAGTCCTACACTTAGTAAGGAAAATTTAAATACACAGGTACTAAATAGGGAATAATTGGCTAGGTGGTAGTACTGCTGAATTGAAATATGAGTCAACAATGTGGTGAAGTTGGAAAAAAAGGCTAATACCATTCTGGAGTGTCATGTGTGGTAAGGCATGGAAGCTAACTGTTCTGCCCTACTTGGCACAGGTGAGGGCATAGCTGAAGCACTGTGTCCCATTTTGGGTGCCACATTTTAAGAAACATGTGGACAATTTGGAGAGATTCCACAGGAGAGCAACAAAAATGATAAAAGGTTTAGAAAACTTGACCTATGAGGAAAGGTTAAAGAAACTGGGCATGTTTATTCTTGAGGAAAAAAAGGTTGAGGGAGACCTGATAACCATCTTCAAATACATTAAGCGCTGTTAGAAAGCAGGGGTGGGCAAACTTTTTGGCCTGAGGGCCACATCTGGGTATGGAAATTGTATGGCGGGCCATGAACGCTCACAAAATTAACAACGGAAAATTAACACTACTAAAACATCATAGTCACCTAAGACAACAAGTAGCAGGCACATGGGCTTGCACGTTCCAGGCTCTGATGGCATGTGAGGCGCATTTGGGGTGTGCAGCTGGAGTAATATGCAGGCCTTCACGCCTGTCATGCAGGTCCTGAACATGCAGGAGTGCCGGGTGGGCAGAGCAGGGCAAGCCCCTGACCCCGCTCCCCAGCTGGAGCGCCGGAGCAGGGCAATGGAGCTTGAGGGCTTGATTAAAAGGTCTGATGGGCTTGACGCGGCCTGCGGGCCATAGTTTGCCCAACCCTGTTATAAAGAGTACGGTGATCAATTTTTCTCCATGTCCACTGAAGGTAGGACAAGAAGCAATGGGCATAATCTGCAGCAAGTGAGATTGAGGTTAGACCTTAGGGGAAACTTTCTAACTATAAGGATAATAAAGTACTGGAATAGGTTATTAAGGGAGATGGAATCTCTGTCATTGCAGGTTTTTAAGAACAGGTTGGACCGTTACCCCAGAATTTGGCATGTACCCCAGAATTTAATAGTACTGCCATCAGCAATTTTGCATGTTCAGCCACTGCCAGCTGAAAAGCAAACATCACATACTGTAACGATGCTGCCTCTGGCGGGACACGACTGAGTGTGTCAATTCTGGACAAATTGCTTAGAGCAGGGCAATTACAGCCCACGGCTGGGGTTTCTCCATTTCTAAGGCAAACCAAACCAGCCAGACAGGGAGGACTTTGGTTTTACCCCACTGGCTAACTACAAGTCACACAAGCAATTCCCTCAGACACTCCAGTTCCCCAGTATCACCACCAGCAGCCACTTCTTATGGGGATGAATGGTTATGAAAACTAATGCCCCTGTAAAAGAAAAAAGGTTTTCTCAATCCCAAAGGACCAAGCCCCAGACCCAGGTCAATATACAAGTTAGATCTTACCCACAAATTACACTGTTGCCAATCCTTTAGAATCTAAAATCTAAAGGTTTATTCATAAAAGAAAGAAATACAGATGAGAGTTAAAATTGATTAAATGGAATCAGTTACATACAGCAATGGCAAAGTTCTTGGTTCAGGCTTGTAGCAGTGATGGAATAAACTGCAGGCTCAAATCAAGTCTCTGGAGTACATCCATAGCTGGGATGGGTCATTCAGTCCTTTGTTCAGAGCTTCAGTTTGTAGCAAAGTTCCTCCAGAAGTAAGAAGCAGGATTGGAGGGGTTTCCAGGGCCTTTTATATTCTTTGCCCTGTGGAAGGACCCCCCTTTGTTCTTACTGTGGAAAATCCCAGCAGCAAGATGGAGTTTGGAGTCACATGGGCAAGTCACATGTCCATGCATGACTCAGTTCTTTGCAGGCCGACGCCATTGTTTACATGTTAGTTTGAATGTTCCCAGGAAAGCTCAGATGTGGATTGGCGTCTACTAAAGTTCATTGTCAGTTAAGTGTTTCTTGACTGGGCACTTACTGAGAATAGTCCCTTCTCAAGAAGCTGACCAAATGCTTCAGTGAGGCTACTTAGAATAAAAACACATTGATATACAAGTACATAGCCAATATTCATAACTTCAACTACAAAAATGATACACCTATACAGATGGCATAATCATAATCAGCACATCATAACCTTTCCATAGACACTTTACATGACAACTTTTGTACAATATTTGCTGCAAATATATAACAGTGATTGCAACAATGATCTATACGGTTACAGGTTATGTGAGTAACATCACAAAGCCGCCTTACATTGACCTAATAATGTATGTGTCTACACTACCAGGTCCCTTCTACTGACCTAACTCACCTGTAATGTTGACTTAATTACTCTGCCCCTGCGAGAGACTTAATTCAGTGTTGATGAGTTGACAGAGAGGCAGTGAAGACGCAGTCTTATGTGAGTTGACTGAATTGGCCTCCAGGAGGTGTCCCACAATGCTCCACTGTGACTTCTCTGGACATCATTATCAACTCCACTGCACAGAATCCAGGTACCCAGGAAACAGCCCCTCCCCTGTTAAAGCCCCAGAAACTTTGAATTCCCATTTCCTATTTGATCAGCATGGAGAGCTCGCCAGCCCAGGTGATCATGGTGACTCAACGCCTCAAATGTGCTCCAGTCTGTAGTACACAGGAGATGGTGGGACTTATTGGTCTGTGAGGAGAAGAGTCTGTGCAGGCACAGCTCCAATGCAGCACAATAAACTAGACATTTATGAAAAGATCACATGGGGCATGGGAGAGAAGGGCTACAGCAGGGATACGCAGCAGTGCCACGTGAAAATCAAAGAACTTCGGCAGGCATACCAGAAGACAAGGAAGGCAAACAGTCATCCTGGTTCTGCATCAGAAACATGCTGCTCTACAATGAGCTGCATGTGATTCTTGGCGGCGACCCCACCACTACCCCCAAACACAGCATGGATACATCCCAGGAGTCTGAGTCTCGGGCTACCTCAGGCAACAATGAGGAGAACATACTAGACGAGGAAGAGGAGGAGAATGAGAGACAAGTGAGCTGTGGGTCCATTCTCCCCAAGAGCCAGGAGCTATTTTTAACCCCAGAGTCCAGCTGTTTGCACGACAGCATGGTGGCTGAGCATGATGCTGGGGAAGGCACCTCTGATAAGTATGCAATTCCAATCAAACTGTAGGGGTTACATGCTCTTATATTTTATGTTTAATGTAAAGAAAAAGTGAAGTGTAGTGAGTATCTGCTTTCCAATGGCTGCTCCAGCTACGCAGAGGGTGGCCCCCTGGAAAAGACTGTTTATGTGCACAGGGATGCCCAGGAATCCTCCATGGGGACTTCTAGGAAACTTTCATGGAGGCACTCTGCAATCCTTTACAGAAGATTTCTGAGGAGGGCTGCCTTATTTCTTCCACCACGGTAGGACACTTTCCCGCGCCACTCCAGTATTAACTCTCCTGGTATCATTGTGGTACACAGCATAGCAGCATAAGGACCAGGTCTGTACCCAGACGCTTGCAGCATCCACTCCCTTGCCACCCCTGTTATCCTCAGGAGACTGATATCACATAGGGTCACCTAGGGGAAACGGGGGAAGTTTTCATTACAAGTGCTCATACTGCAAACAATAGAGCATGTGATCCACCACTCATAGTGATTTCAGGGTCCCTCAACCATGTTTTCCTTAACGTGGGTGGTTTGGTTGGCAGAGATTGGCATTGACCTCAGATTCTGCACGTCTAGGGCAACTACTACCTCCGGCGTGGCTGTACTGCCCCCAGCCCCACCCCTGTCCCTTCCATGCAGCTGTCTGCATGACTGCATCTCCTGTCTGGGGTCTGTACAGCCCCACCAGAGGACAGGGCTGGGGGGCAGTACAGTGGCACCGGAGGAGCTGCCGGTGTGGGGTGCTGGCTCCTGAGAGTGGCGGCTCCATGTTTTGCTCCTTTCGCCACTGCAGTTCCCAGGAGAGCCCTGCGGGTTCTGTGGATACCGATTTATATCTGTGTATATCCGCATCTGCAGGTATAAATTTGTATCTGCACAGGGCTGTAATTAGAAGGGGGGGGAAAGAGGATGTGTGTGTGACACTCTACTCCCCAGGGAAATGCCCTGTAACCCCCATATTCATCATTTGTATATAAATTGTGATATTTTTTGCAGAGCATGCCATATGAGGTATCGTGGGAAAGATTATGATCTGCTCAAAGCCACTGTTCCATCTAAATATGCATATCATTAATGCATTTGAAGTTATGAGAATTGTGTTGTATGATTGTCACAAATATATGGTGTGGGTTTGGGAAGTGCCAGGATACTAGCTCCCCAAAGACAATAACCAGGGGATAACCAACACCCAGGTGGGTGTCGAACAACCATCAAAAGCCATTGTCCAGCGAAAGAGCTACAATGCAATGACTCAGCTGCACAAGGCCACGCCAGGGGAATTGCTCAACCTTGCCTGGTGACTCAGCAATGTACCCTGACATGCCTGGACTTGTGTTCTCCAACCACATGGTGGGACTAAGGATATAAAACAAAACACAGTGACCCTATACTTTGCCTTTTCTCCTCCCCCCACAAATGCTACAAGCAACAAGGACACTGAGAAGACTGAAGACTCCAACAGAGGAGACTGGCCCAGGTTTCACGGGTGAAACCTGTGTACCATGAACTGCAATATCTAGTGGGGTGAGAAAAACTGCTTAATCTAGATGTTGCCCAGTCTAATTGGGTTGAGAGTTTAGACTGCATACTTATATTTTATTTTATTTTGGTAACCACTCTGATGTTTTGCCTATCACTTATAATCACTTAAAATCTATCTTTTGTAGTCAATAAACTTGTTTTACTATTTATCTTTACCAGTGAGTTTGCCTGAAGTGTTTGGTAAATCTGCACAGGTTTACAGAGGCTGGTGTATATCCACTTTCCATTGATGAAGCGGTGAACCAATTAATAAACTTGCACTGCTCATCAGACAGTATATTCCTGAGGTACAAGGCTGGGAGGATTTGTCTGGTGCCTTTCTCTGTGTGATTCATGAGTGGGTCTGGGAGCATTCATGCAATCTACCTGGGTGTAGGGCTCCACATGCTGTTGTGCTGAGTGATAACAGCACCTGGAGGGGTTTGCTGTTTGTCACTAGCAAAGCATTGTAAGAGATAGCCCAGTCTGGAGAGTTCAGGGGGCACAGCGGTCCCACAGTCCCAGGCTGCACGCCAGGGATCCCATCACAGCATGATGACATGTTTAAAAAGACAATAAGGCCTCTGAGACAGCTGAGACAGGGCTAAGAGCCTGGAGGATTTCATTGTCTGAAAAACTGGACATGGACATGGAGAGCATCCCCTGCAGGCCCAATCAGACATGTTGAGGCATCTGGTTGAGCTTCAGGAAAAGCAGCTTGAGGCTAAACTCCTTCTGCAGCCCATGCAGAACTGCCTGCAAGCATTGCCCTGTTCCCAATCCCTCTCCCACAAACGTTCCAGGAGCTGGGAGTGGGATGTGCAGTATCCCTTCCACTCAACACTGGGGAGGGTACTAAGAACAAAAGGCAGCCATTCGAAGATCTTTGATGGGCAAGACTTCTGTGCTTTCACAGACAAACTGATTTGGTTTCTCCCCTCCCAATATTATCCCACCATTTGCCCAAGGTTAAAGAAACAGAAAGAACAGGAAAATAATGTATGTGTGTGCAATAAAGGTAATTGTTTAGAGAATGAAATGCTCCTTATTAATTCCAATCATTGGGGTTGGGGGGGTGGGAGGGTACAGAGAAATTGATGCAATGGAGGGGATGGTAGGGGAATGCACAACACAGATAAGCGGTGCACATTACTGAAACAAGTTTTCAAAGCATCCAGGAGATGCAGAGCTCCTTGATGAGCTCTTCTTATTGCCCTGGTATCTGGCTGCTCAAAATTAGCTGCCAATCTATCTGCCTCCATACCCCACCTCTGCAGAAACTTCTCTCCCTTTGCCTAACAGATATTATGGAGCACACGGCAGACAGTGATAACAATGGGGATATTGCTTTCACTGAAATCCAACCTAGTAAGCAATTTGTGCCAGCAACCCTTTAAACGTCCAAAGGCACATTCCACCACCATTCTGCACTTGCTCAACCTTTTGTTGAAATGCTCCTTACTGCTGTCCAGGTGGCCGATGTTCGGCTTCATGAGCCATAGGAGCAAGGGGTAGGCTGGGTCTCCCAGGATCACGATTGGCATGTCAACATTGTCAGTGCTTATTTTGCGATCTGGAAAAAAGTCCCTGATTGCAGCTTTCTAAACAGACCTGTGTTCCTAAAGATGCGCGCATCATGCACCTTTCCTGACCCTCCCACATTGATGTCGATGAAACGTCCCCTATGATCCACCCGTGCTTGCAACATCATTGAAAATTATGCCTTACGGTTTATGTACTCTTTGGCAAGGTGGTCTGCTGCCAAGATAGGCATATGTGTGCCATCTATCACCCCACCGCCGTTAGGGAACCCCATCATGGCAAAACCATCCACTATGTCCTGCACGTTGCCCAGAGTCACTACCCTTCTTAGCAGAAGTCGATTAACGCCCTGCATGCTTGGATCACAACAGATCCCATGGTGGATTTACCAACTCTGAATTGATTCAGACTCTGAACTGGATGTGCCATGTTTGTCTTTCTTCCACAGGACAGAAGCGACTTTATCTGTACAAAGTGCAAGCTAGTATCCATATTGGAAGAGAAGATTGAAGGTCTGGAGCAACAGATATCGACCCTGCGTTGCATACGAGAATCTGAGGATTTCCTGGACAAAAGTCAGGATATGCTTCTAAAGATTTAGAGCAGGTTGCACAGCGGAGCCAAGAGGCCAGTGAAGAAGCTTGGCAACATGTGACCTCCAGAAGAAGAAGGGGGAATGTCCGGGTGCCAGCAACGCAGACACAGGTAAGTAACCGTTTTCATGTTCTCTCCACAGGTACCATTGCGGAGAGTGGACCAGATGATACGTCTGGGGGGAGAAAGCAGAAGGAGACTCCGCTAGTTGGAAGGCATGAGATGCGATGTCCTGAGGTTGGGGGTTCCACGACCACCACTCCCAAGAGAAGGAGGCGGGTTATGGTGGTCGGGGACTCTCTCCTCAGGGGGACTGAGTCATCTATCTGCCGCCCTGACCGGGAAAACAGAGAAGTCTGCTGCTTCCCAGGGGCTAAGATTCGCGATGTGATGGAGAGACTGCCGAGACTCATCAAGCCCTCGGATCGCTACCCCTTCCTGCTTCTCCACGTGGGCACCAATGATACTGCCAAGAATGACCTTGAGCGGATCACTGCAGACTACGTGGCTCTGGGAAGAAGGATAAAGGAGTTTGAGGCGCAAGTGGTGTTCTCGTCCATCCTCCCCATGGAAGAAAAGGCCGGGGTAGGTACCGTTGAATCGTGGAAGTCAACGAATGGCTACGCAGGTGGTGTCGGAAAGAAGGCTTTGGATTCTTTGACCATGGGATGGTGTTCCATGAAGGAGGAGTGCTGGGCAGAGACGGGCTCCACCTAACGAAGAGAGGGAAGAGCATCTTTTTGAGCAGGCTGGCTAACCTAGTGAGGAGGGCTTTAAACTAGGTTCACCGGGGGAAGGAGACCAAAGCCCTGAGGTAAGTGGGCAAGCAGGATACTGGGAAGACGCACAGGCAGGAACGTCTGTGAGGGGAGGGCTCCTAACTCATACTGAGAATGAGGGGTGATCAGCAGGTTATCTCAAGTGCCTATATACAAATGCACAAAGCCTTGGAAACAAGCAGGGAGAACTGGAGGTCCTGGTGAAGGCAAAGAATTATGACGTGATTGGAATAACAGAGACTTGGTGGGATAACTCACATGACTGGAGTACTGTCATGGATGGTTATAAACTGTTCAGGAAGGACAGGCAGGGCAGAAAACTAGGGGGAGTAGCACTGTATGTAAGGGAGCAGTATGACTGCTCAGAGCTCTGGTATGAAACTGCAGAAAAACCTGAGTGTCTCTGGATTAAGTTTAGAAGTGTGAGCAACAAGAGTGATGAAGTGGTGGGAGTCTGCTATAGACCACCGGACCAGGGGGATGAGGTGGATGAGGCTTTCTTCCGGCAACTAGCAGAAGCTACTAGATCGCACGCCCTGGTTCTCATGGGCGACTTGAATCATCCTGATATCTGCTGGGAGAGCACTACAGCGGTGCACAGACAATCCAGGAAGTTTTTGGAAAATGTAGGGGACAATTTCCTGGTGCAAGTGTTGGAGGAGCCAACTAGGGGGAGAGCTTTTCTTGACCTGCTGCTCACAAACCGGGAAGAATTAGTAGGGGAAGCAAAAGTGGATGGGAATCTGGGAGGCAGTGACCATGAGTTGGTCGAGTTCAGGATCCTGACACAGGGAAGAAAGGTAAGCAGCAGAATACAGACCCTGGACTTCAGGAAAGCAGACTTCGACTCCCTCAGGGAACTGATGGGTAGGATGCCCTGGGGGAATAACATGAGGGGGAAAGGAGTCCAGGAGAGCTGGCTGTATTTCAAAGAATCCCTATTGAGGTTACAGGGACAAACCATCCCGATGTGTAGAAAGAATAGTAAATATGGCAGGCGACCAGCTTGGCTTAACAGTGAAATCCTTGTGGATCTTAAACATAAAAAAGAAGCTTACAAGAAGTGGAAGATTGGACAAATGACCAGGGAAGAGTATAAAAATGCAGCTCGGGCATGTAGGAATGAAATCAGGAGGGCCAAATCGCACCTGGAGCTGCAGCTAGCAAGAGATGTCGAGTAACAAGAAGGGTTTCTTCAGGTATGTTGGCAACAAGAAGAAAGCCAAGGAAAGTGTGGGCCCCTTACTGAATGAGGGAGGCAACCTAGTGACAGAGGATGTGGAAAAAGCTAATGTACTCAATGCTTTTTTTGCCTCTGTCTTCACGAACAAGGTCAGCTCCCAGACTGCTGCGCTGGGCAACACAGCATGGGGAGTAGGTGGCCAGCCCTCTGTGGAGAAAGAAGTGGTTAGGGACTATTTAGAAAAGCTGGAAGTGCACAAGTCCATGGGGCCGGATGCATTGCATCCGAGAGTGCTAAAGGAGTTGGCGGCTGTGATTGCAGAGCCATTGTCCATTATCTTTGAAAACTCATGGCGATCGGGGGGAAGTTCCGGATGACTGGAGAAAGGCTAATGTAGTGCCCATCTTTAAAAAAGGGAAGGAGGAGGATCCTGGGAACTACAGGCCAGTCAGCCTCACCTCAGTCCCCGGAAAAATCATGGAGCAGGTCCTCAAGGAATCAATCCTGAAGCATTTACACGAGAGGAAAGTGATCAGGAACAGTCAGCATGGATTCACCAAGGGAAGGTCATGCCTGACTAATCTAATTGCCCTCTATGATGAGATTACTGGTTCTGTGGATGAAGGGAAAGCAGTGGATGTATTGCTTCTTGACTTTAGCAAAGCTTTTGACATGGTCTCCCACAGTATTCTTGTCAGCAAGTTAAAGAAGTATGGGCTGGATGAATGCACTATAAGGTGGGTAGAAAGTTGGCTAGATTGTCGGGCTCAAGGGGTAGTGATCAATGGCTCCATGTCTAGATGGCAGCCAGTATCAAGTGGAGTGCCCCAGGGGTCGGTCCTGGGGCCGGTTTTGTTCAGTATCTTCATAAATGATCTGGAGGATGGTGTGGATTGCACTCTCAGCAAGTTTGCGGATGATACTAAACTAGGAGGAGTGGTAGATACGCTGGAGGGTAGGGATAGGATACAGAGGGACCTAGACAAATTGGAGGATTGGGCCAAAAGAAATCTGATGAAGTTCAACAAGGATAAGTGCAGGGTTCTGCACTTAGGACGGAAGAATCCCATGCACCGCTACAGACTAGGGACCGAATGGCTAGGCAGCAGTTCTGCGGAAAAGGACCTAGGGATGACAGTGGACGAGAAGCTGGATATGAGTCAACAGTGTGCCCTTGTTGCCAAGAAGGCCAATGGTATTTTGGGATGTATAAGTAGGGGCATTGCCAGCAGATCGAGGGACGTGATCGTTCCCCTCTATTCGACATTGGTGAGGCCTCATCTGGAGTACTGTGTCCAGTTTTTGGCCCCACACTACAAGAAGGATGTGGAAAAATTGGAGAGAGTCCAGCGAAGGGCAACAAAAATGATTAGGGGACTGGAACACATGACTTATGAGGAGAGGCTGAGGGAACTGGGATTGTTTAGTCTGCGGAAGAGAAGAATGAGGGGGGATTTAATAGCTGCTTTCAACTACCTGAGAGGTGGTTCCAAAGAGGATGGTTCTAGACTATTCTCAGTGGTAGAAGATGACAGGACAAGGAGTAATGGTCTCAAGTTGCAGTGGGGGAGGTTTAGGTTGGATATTAGGAAAAACTTTTTCAGTAGGAGGGTGGTGAAACACTGGAATGCATTGCCTAGGGAGGTGGTAGAATCTCCTTCCTTAGGAGTTTTTAAGGTCAGGCTTGACAAAGCCCTGGCTGGGATGATTTAATTGGGGATTGGTCCTGCTTTGAGCAGGGGGTTGGACCAGATGACCTCCTGAGGTCCCTTCCAACCCTGATATTCTATGATTCCCCACTGACCGGTAGCAGTCTGGCATTGCAAGCTTCCACAGAGCGATCACCACTTGCTTCCCCATAGTCAGAGCAGGTCTCATGTTAGTGTTGCTGTGCTTCAGGGCTGGGGAAAGCTCTGCACAAAGTTCCTGGAAAGTGGACTTATGCATTCAAAAGTTCTGTAGCCACTGCTCGTCATCCCATAGCTGCCTAACAGTGCAATCCCATCACTCAGTGCTTGTTTCCCAGGACCAGAAATGGCGCTCCACCCTGTTCAGCTGCTGCACGACTGCCAGTAGCAACCAGGAATTTTTTCATCCTATGACTTGTGGCAGGGCTGCCTGCATGACATTGCAATGTTCCACACGGCAGTGCCTTTCTCAGCTCTGGAAATACTGCAGGATAAGGCGCAAGGTGTTTGTAATGCTCACAACAGGAGTGCACAGCTGAGTGGGGTCCATGCTTCTTGGGCTACAGCATACGCACAGCTAAGCCAGGCTTTCGAAGAAAGGCATGAGAAAGTATGGGTTGTTTGCCATTGATATCAAGGTAAGGAGGGAGGGAGGAAACTGCATCACGGGAGGCCAAAGCCATGTTTCCATTCCCCCCTGAATCGATGTTTTGGTCCCATGAGGTGTTGTAAGCTCTTCCCCAAACCCCCTGTGGCTAGTTGCACTGTGGGATAGCTACCCACAATGCACTGCTCTGTGCACTGATGCAAGTGCTGCTAGTGAGGACGCACTCCACCAACACAATGAGCGTGGCGTGGACTGGCACAACCAACTTAATTACTGCAGCGGCCGGATGTCAACTTACCTTGACTTAACTTTGTAGTGTAGACATGCCCTCACAGTTACTTTTTAGTCTGCAGTACACCAACCACCAAACCCATGGAGATAACTTTCATAAAATTAATGCAGATATCTCCCAGTTTCTTCACAGCAGTATTTTAGTAGCGGTTTTACCAATGAAGTCTACCAGTATATACTTCCCTAGTACTACTCATTACTCCCCTCCAAGGAACTTTTTGCCACAACATTGCTTTGGGATCTCATGATCCCTACATCCTTTTTCCAGGAGATCTCATTTGGTTGCATTCGTTCTTCTTAGATATATGACCTAAACTTTTGCTGTATTAAAATGCATTTGGTTTGAATGAGCTCAATTTACTGAGAAATCCAAACCATCTGGATGACTGCCTTGTCCTCATTTACCACTCTGCTAATCTCTGTGTCATCTGCCAATTTCATCAGCAGTGATTTCATATTTACTTCCAGATCATTGGTAAAAATATTAAATATCATCAGCCTTGTAGAACCCCACTAGAAACACCTCCATTCAAAGATTATTCCCACTGATTATTCCTTTTTGAAATCTGTCAGTTATGTCTGTCCATGTAGCATGAGTTTTATTGATATTGTCTACATTTCACCAGCCAGCTCTTTCAGAGCTCTTGTTATCTGGTCCTGATGCTTTTAGAACACTTATCCCTAGTAGATGCTGTTTTAACATCCCCCTTAGTTACTAAAAGGCGGGGAAGCAGTTCATCATCCTCATGTAATCCAAATACATCAGTTGGCTTCTTTCCAAATATAGAACAGAAATATTTATTAAACACTTCTGCCTTTTCTGTATCATTTTATTAACAATTTTACCATTTTCACCTAGTAATGGGCCTGGGGATTTCTTTTGTTCCTGGTATACTTTAAAACCACTCCTTATTGTCCTTAGTTCTGTCAGCCATGGATTTTTTCTGGATGGCTTTAGCTTTCCTTATCAATTTTCTACACTTCATAACCTCTAATGTATATCGTTTGCCATCCGCCTCACTTTTTTCCATAGATATATCTGCCAGATGGAATAGGCAGCAACAAGGGCTGGGGCTCATTGTTTAGGGATTCCTCTTACCAGTACAAAACAGAACCATCTCAAGCCCCTACCCAGTAATCTGATAAAACTAATTAGCACCCTTGGGCACCTCTAAGAGTCAATACTTACCCACTCAGAAGCATTGAGTCTGTGTATAACACAAGAAAACTTTTGTTAAAAGGGAAATAGAACCCAGCATTACCTTGGGAAAACACCACAACCATGATTCAAAAGCTTGTAACCATAAGCAACACTCACCTCACAGTCCCTTCGGGCAGTGTCCTTTGTCTCAGTTTCCCATCTTGCAGCATGAAAGTCTGACAAATAAATGTCCCTTTAACACACCACTCCCCTCTCCCTGCACTGCACCCTACTCACAGTTGGCTGTTCTTAGTCAGTGAAGACCCTTCGTTCAGAGGTGCGCTCACCTGGATTCACCTCCCACCCCTGAAAAGGGAGGGGGAGCGTCGAGCAGTGTCTCTGCTGCTGCTTCCACTGTGCTCTGCCGCCGTTAGCTATGTGCTACTACCTCTGTTGCTGTTACCTCTGCCGCTGTTCAGCAATGCTGCTGCCATCAGTGCTGCTTGCCACTCACTACCACTTCTGCAATGCCCCATTTTGAGGTTCCACCACTTAGCCCAGCTCTTAGCCCAGGTCTACACTGGGGGTGGGATCGATCTAAGTTACGCAACTTCAGCTGTGTGAATAACGTAGCTGAAGTCGACGTACTTAGATCGACTTACCGTGGTGTCTTCACCGCGGCGAGTCGACTGCTGCCGCTTCCCCGCCGACTCCGCCTGCGCCTCTCGTGGGGGTGGGTACAGGAGTCAACGGGAGAGCGCTTGGGGGTCGATTTATCGCGTCTAGACTAGACGCGATAAATCGATCCCCGCTGGATCAATTGCCATCCGGTGAGTAGTGTAGACATACCCTTAGTGATTTCCCTGGACAGCGAGGAACCTCTCTACTGTTGCTTCTTGTCTTTCATTACAACACTGTGCTCACACCAGGCTGAAGGCTTAGAGCTGCTCATCAGTGATTTCAGCTCTAGTAACCACCCAACAGAAACAAGAACTTTTAATTGAGTTTACTCAACTCTCCCTTTGAACACTAAAGAGAAGAGAATCAAATAGTACCTAGAACCCTTTAAAGCAGAGCCCCCCCACTAGATAAAAACATCGATCCCTAACCCCTCTAACTTTCACTGGGATGCGACATCCCTACCCCCTGCTTAGCAAGCGGGTTTGAGGTTAGGGTGACCCTTTCAATCAGCGCATGCTAAGCACAGTTCTGCTGCCCTTTATTCGTACAGTGAGGATAACAACATTGCATTCTCCCTGCATTCAAAGTGTTTTGTATCCCAAAACCAGCCACAATTGATCACTTTGGCGATGCAGCTCTGTCTGCTGAACACCTAGGTGTGTGCGTGCACATATAGTCCGGTCCGGAAGTCTTCCTCCCCTCCCCCCATTTCTTTTTGCTGAGTTTTCTTTCTGCTGTCGTGGTTGAAACTCCTGCATGGGGATGGGGATCACTACTGAGACAGCCTTTACCCCAGTTTGTTTCCTATCAGTTACACTTCATATTGCCCTTTACAGAATGAGGCTGGGAATTAAATACGTCTTTTTACCTTATTACTGCTGAAGAAAAGGACAAAGAAGAGAATTGTATAATAACCAGTAAACCTCTACTGTGATCTGTCACTGCAATTTCACCCTTCCACCCCTCCTGAGAAGTGGTGGCATGATGCTTCTCCCTCCCCAGACTTTCCAATTCAGATGAGTCTGGAGTTAAAATGGAAATGTGTTAGAAAAATAACAACAGGGTTTTATTCAGAGGTCAAATTCAAACTAGCACAAAGTGCAGTGAATACCGTATCTCGTTTGAGCCAGTTACAGAGTGAGCCCCAATTCTCGCCCACTCCCTCTCCACCCTGAGCTTCCCAACACAGCTCTTCAGCAAGATACTAACAAGGGATGTAACTGGCTCTCAATCTCTCCTGCTGAAGAACCTCTTCATTATAAATAATTAAATATTTATTTAAGAAAGAGGAGTCAAAGCAGGAGTTTGACTCTGTAGCTCAGTGGTCAGGGCAATCCCCTGAGATGTGGGAGAGGCCCGGCTCCAAAAATATTTCATTTATATCAAGTGGAACAGCTGCAGCAGGGGAGACTGAGACATAACCACCCCAGAATACTCAACGACTCAGTGGTTAGAGCACTCACCTGGGATGTGGGAGAACTGACTTCAAGTCCCTGCTCCAACTCAGGCAGAACAGGGATATAGACTGGGTCTCTCACATTATAGGGGAGTGCTCTGTCCACTAAGCTAATAAGGTTATTAGTTGCATTATTGTAGCACATAGGATCCCTAGTTGTGGACCACGACCCCATTGTGCTAGGCACTGTACAAACAGAACACGAAGACAATTCCTGCCCCAAAGAGCTTACAATCTTGAGCGTAAAGCAAGAGACTTCTAGGGGAATAAAAGGAAGCAATGAGACAATAATGGTCAGGACGATTGGCATTCTAACCATTGTCAATATATTACAGGCATCGCGGCAAAGGAGAGTTTTGTGGATGTATTTGACGGTGGATGCTTTATGGATGTTCTCAGGGAGCCCCTCCCAAGTGTGCTGAACAGCGTGGGAGAAAGTAGAAAGATGCTTGTCTGAAAATGTAACCTGTGGCCAATGGAGACTGGCATGATGGGCCCATCAGAGATGAGCATCAACAGTTCAATAGCAAATGGGAGATGATAGGTAGGGTGGGAAATGGCCAAGAAAGGACTAGAAGGTGAATATAAGCAGCTTATATTTGATGTGATAGAGAAGGGAGAGCCAGTGGAGGGATTAAAAGCTAGGGATGACATGGGCAAAGTGACAGTAAACACGTACACACATATGTGTATACACACACCCACCAAATTTCTGACCTGCTTGCTCCTAGCTGTCTCTGTTCAAGGCCTGCTCTGATAGGTATGCTCTGAGCATGCCTCTGGTATCAGGCCCTGCAGGCGACAAAGGCAGGGTATTGCCTAGGCTGACAATCCTACCAGGGGTTATGCATGAGCTAGGGAACCAAGCAGCTCAATGGCATCAGGAATTAGGTGATTTTGTGTATGTCCACAGGCAGAAACTTAGGTGCTTAAGGAATTTAGGTAGCTAAACGGTTAGGCACCAGCTGAGCAGAGCTTTGAGGATCTCAGTGGTGCCTAAATGTTGGTCTTAGGCACCTAAAATGTCTACATCCCTTTGTGTATCTAGCTCTGTGTACCTGAAAGTGTGAGAAGAACAGTGTTCCAGTGAGGTTAATGGTATTACCCCCACTCACATGATGGAGACACCCCCTTTTCTCTAACTCCACCTTTCCAGGGTCACAAGGGTCCTCCAATCCCTTCCTATAGAGCTGCAAGAGGGTCCCTGGAAATGGTGATAGCTCCATTAATGTAAAATGGGAGGTTAATTTCTGAGCGGCTGGGTCTTCATCTGGTATGGGGTCTGTCAGAGGGGGCGCAGGAATAAGGGTAACTGAGTTAACTGTCCCTTTTACCCTGAAGTCTCCAGAGATTCCTCAGATTTTGGATCAACTGAAAAGAAAGAAAAATAATTGATTCAGGAAGACAAAAACAATCAGTAAAATGTCATTCTCTTCCATGATCTGCAGCTACCAGGGCGATGGTAGGCTACTATTAAGAGCTTTCCCTTCACCCTGCCCTGGTTCTTGTCATGCAGACAGAAAGTAGAAGAGCAGAAGTAGTGCACCTCTGATCCTACCCCTTATAATGTATGGTCA
The DNA here is from genome assembly GCF_015237465.2 of Chelonia mydas. Taxonomy (NCBI): domain Eukaryota; kingdom Metazoa; phylum Chordata; order Testudines; family Cheloniidae; genus Chelonia; species Chelonia mydas. The sequence continues at coordinate 19,690 of NW_025111267.1, read as the reverse complement.
TTTTGGAGGGTTTTGGGTCTGGGGGCTTCAGTACCACCTCTTTCATATCCCATGGGAGGAGTAAGGAGTGAGGTTGTGCTCCAGTCAGGGACAGGGATTTCTTTGGCTTTTAGTGTTTCTTATACCTTCCCCTCCCATCCCCCTTGCCCTCCCGACTGGTTGCTTGACCTTATCTCGGGAGAGGAGTTGAGGAAGGACTGTCCATCAAGTGACTGCTTTTATATTACACACCCATTCTGCCCAATAACACTTTAGCACTATCTCTTATCTCTTTTCACCTGATCTGCTTGTGGGCAGATGTAACACCCAGTATCTTTGTTCATACATATTAGTAAGACTATAAAAATATCAAAAGTCAAATGAGCAAACAAGACCCAAAATTCTATCTCAGGCAAATATACAGGTCTGAGGACTACATTATCATCACTAACACTCCTAAGAGCTACCCCCTCTCCTACCCAGCAAGAGACACTGTAAGAAGAGAAGCTGGAGAACTAGCTATGGAATCATCTCCCAGTTACTCCATTTCCAGCTTCTCCCTCAAGGAGGCAAAATGGAAAGGAAGTAGGCGCACGAAGTAGGAGGGGAGCTCCCAAATACTCCGGTCCAGGCTTCTCCCAGCAAGGCTGCTGTAGGGAAGGAGGCAGGACAGCTGGTTGTGACGGAGCTTCCAGCTATGCTACTCCCTGCAGGAAGCACTGTAATTAGAGTGGCAGGAGTGCTGGCTGTAGCAGGTGCTCCAGGCTACTCCAGTCTCTGCGTCTCACAGCCAGCGGCACCATGGGGAGCAGGAGATGAGCTCTGACCGTGGAACCTCAGTCTAGGGAGAGGGCTGAAATGCTTTACACTCTGACCTGCTTTTCTTCTCCTGAGCATGAGGCCAACGAGAGCAGCAAGGAAGATGGAAGTAGCAATGAAGGTTCCCACAAGCCCATTAGATGTTTTGTGCTCTGTTGGAGAAAGAGGGGGAGTCAGTGATGTGAAGCTCATCTGAGTCTGTTTCAGAGAGCTAAAATTTTTCACACAGATCATACGCAGGGCAGGGCTGGGATCCTATTGGAGGAGAGATGTGCAAGGTTTCTGGGGAAAGATTAGGATCTCATTAGAACAGTGCCACAGGGAGCAGGGACTAAGCTGAGTTCCTATTGGGGAAGGAAGGGGGTGGGGGCAAAGAAGGTCCTGGTTCCCTTGGAGACAACAGTGTATAGGGGTCCTTGGGGCATGGTTGGGTTCCCAATAAGGAGTCCGTGTGCTGCCTTTTTGTTCCCTTGAAACCACTGCCCCCTTAACAGTGTAAGGTGCTGCATGATGCAGAGAACATGCTTTACAAAGAGCTGTAGAGGGTGCAATGAGAGCTGAGGAAGTGCGACTGCCAGGAGAAGCCAGGAGAGGAAAGAACGGATGGGGAATGAGGGCAGGCAGGGGAAATGGGAGGGTGCTCCAAATGGGATGGGGTTTCAGTACCCCAGAATTGAGAGGTGAGGGAAAAGCTGGAGCTAGGAGATCAGAGGGTTGAAGCAAAAGCTGAGAGGCAGGGGCAATAAGGAGAACTCGCCCTCCTTTCCCCCTGTTTACCTGGTGTCCTGAGCTGGGCACTAGCTGTAATTGGCTCTTCAAGGGCCAGATGCGAGACATGGCAGCTGTAGGTGACAGGTCCCAGCTCTATGGCTGTGTTGATACTCAGGTATGAATTGATGCCATAGGTGCCATCCTGGGCTTGCCTATGGCTGGAGAAGTATGTGCTTGAGCCTGAGATAGGGATCTTGTCTTTGTCGTCAGGGGCCTCCCGTGTCCACTTCACCGACACATCCTGGGGGTAATAGCCAGAGATCTCACAGGTCAGGGTAGTGGCTCCATCCCCCTCACGTGACACCAACTCTGGGAACAAACGGACTCTCGGGGGCTCTGGAGGGGGGCAAACAGGAAATTAAATCCAGCTGGTGATAAACTGTGTTTGAGGGAATGGAGTAGTACAGAGGAGTCCCTCATCCCCACTGGGTGGGGCTGGGGAAGCAAGGAGGGGAGCAGAGAGATACGGGGAATGGTCAGGTTCCAGTGAATGGGGCCTGTTTCCCCTATTGCCCCCTGACTAGGTATCCTTAAAGCATCATTGCCTCACCGACCAACTGCAGCTGGATGATGTTCTGGGCCTGGTGCTGGGGGGTGGACACTAAGCAGATGTATGTCCCTTCATCCCCCACCCCCACTCCATGCAGGCTAAGTGATGCATCTCCAGTCTCCAGCAGCTGCACCACATCCACGGGGGCCGTTGACTATTCTGCTTGTGCCACGTCCCCCGCCTGGTAGTGGAAAACTCTACGCCCGCTGCCTCGGTGCTGCAGCCTCCACTCCAGCGAGGCCAGCGGAGAGCTGGAAGCCAAGACAAAGCTGCAGTCCAGGGTGACGGAGGTGCCAAGTCGGGTACGCAAAGTAGGGGTGCGAGATGACAACTGGAATTCAACTAGGAACAAAGAGAAGGAGAAAGACAAATAGACTGAGAGAGTGTTAAATATATGTGGTTATGGAAGACTCCCCCTGGCAGGACATCAGGGACTGGGTCACAGCTCCACCCACCTGGAGGAAGCATGCTGTGGACTGACTGGCCATGCTGGGTTGAAGGGTTGGACATGTGTCTCCCCACAAGAAGATCCCATCCTGCAGGCTGCAGAGCTATTAGCAGGATACGGGGAGTAAGTGCATTTTGCTCTCCTTGCTACACCGAACTCTTGGAGAGCAGACATAGCACTTGCCAAGGGTCACAGTGGTGTGGCAAATAATGAACATAAGAACATAAGAATGACCATACTGGGTCAGACCAAAGGTCCATCTAACCCAGTATCCTGTCTTCTGACAGTGGCCAATGCCAGGTGCCCCAGAGGCAATGAACAGAACAGGTAATCATCAAGTGATCCATCCCCTGTCGCCCATTCCCAGCTTCTGGCAAACAGAGACTAGAGACACCATCCCTGCCCATCCTGGCTAATAGCCATTGATGAACCTATCCTCCATGAACTTATCTAGCCCTTTTTCAAACCCTGTTATAGTCTTATAGTGACAGTGGTGGGGAGAACAGCGGGGCCAGAACTGGGGAGTCAAGGGGCACAGAAGTGCAAGGGCAGAGTGATCAAGGGGTCACATTGGTGGCCCAGCGGTTACATCCCGCAGATAGCAGGAGGGCCCCTACATTTGAGCTTCCCTCAAGAAGGGAAGGATTATCTATCCTGCTGACTCACAGCATGTGCAGTCCTTTTCTCTAGTTCCCTTAAGTCCCAGACTACAGAGTGGGGTGGTATTCCTGGGGTCTCTAGTTCCCCTAGCACTCCTTAATGTGGAGGCTTCAGCCCTGGAGTGTCTGGCTCCCCTAGTGCTCCCTGGTGCAGTAGGTGCATTCCAGCACTAAAGTCTTTTCCCCTCATTCGCCACTTTCTTTACCTGTGGTCAGCACTGTGCCCTCCTTGCTTATAGGGACCATCAGCCTTGGGTGCAGTACAGCCATTCTCTCATCTTCTTCCCTGACACTGCTGACCTTCAGCACCAGGGCTATGCTGATCCCACTGGACAACTTCAGGGTCCCCATGAACCAGGAGGCCTGGCTGGGCCCCTCATCTGCCAGGTGTAAGCTGTATGGAGAGATCTCACAGGTCACTTTCTCCCCAGCACAGTCTGCATGCAGCAGGGATTCCGCATATGGGATGGGTACCAAAGTTTCTGTAATGAGAAAGAGAAGACATGTAGTTTGATGAATGGAACAGGAAAAACAGGATCAAGTTTCAGTAGGGACCTAATCTGGTGAGACACCAAGGGCTGTGTCTACACCTAGTGTAAAATGGGGTCAGGCTGCTGCTATGCAAACACAAGAGCCTTAGCATGTAACATTGGTCTCCCAGCTTGTTTAAAGAAGTTCTTGTGGTGAATGAGGAAGTCATATGTATTATTTTTATGAATATCATATATTCCTCAGTTTACCTGTTTGCTTTAACTTTGCAGCCAGACTGGATAAACTCAAAGGCTGTTGGGGAAAAACAACAGGGAACAAAACAATAACAGACAGACGATACCTTAAGGGAACAACAGGGAGAGCTATAAATTGGGAAATACCTACCTGCCTACATACCAACCATGCTAGCAAGGTTTATTCTTCCCAAGCCTAAACCTAGGAGCAAAGGGGATGCTGAAACATTAAAGGTCCCAGCCTAAAAAAGGAAGAGGTATTGAGGGTGCAGCAACAGCTAGAGATGAGCGTCTGTCAAAGAGAAAATCTACCTGCCAAATCCATTATTGTTACTGAAGCACATGCCAATCTTTCTTGTTGCCCTGCACTCTCTTCAGCTATACTCCCCATGACAAAATATGGGAGCACTTTAAATAATTTGTTAATACTGTATATTGGCCTGGCTCTGGTGAGGTGGTTTTTGTGAGAATGTCTTCGATTAAGGGCTTCCTAACAGGTAACCATCTGGGATGGTCCAGGCAGAAAGGAGAAGATGGCTCAAGATGATCCTGTAACAGCTTTGCCAACTTTTTCTTATAGCCCCCGCTGAAATCAAACAATTGCATGAGAATTTCAGCTTTGATTAAAAAAGTAAGTTTCTAACTGTCATGATTGAGGAGAAAAACTTTGTTTCAACTGCTAAGTAAATATTCTTTGAGCAGGGGGTTGGACTAGATGACCTCCTGGGATCCCTTCCAACCCTTATATTCTATGATTCTATGATTTTGTTTTAAAATATTTGATTATTTTGTTGGTCATTATTACTGGTCACAGGTTCCCATGGGAAGGAAACACAGTTGCCCCAAACCTAGCTGGACCTGCACGATGATAAGCAGTTGTCATACATGGGGCAGTGGTCCCAGACCTGATGCAAGTATGGAAGAGTCACAAGATTCCATCCCAAAACAGACAAGGGCAAGAGGCCCAAGACCTGATTTAGGTTCTCTGAGAGAGACTAGAAAGAGGACTGAAGTGCAGCTAGTCCTGTAGCTGTGATACTCCCTTTCTTGCACCCTCTCCTCTCCTTGTATCCCTCCCTTATATCCCTGGCAAGTTGCAGTTCCAGGGTGAAGTGTACATTCTTCCACGAAGGAACTCTGTCCTCAGTTAAAGGCAGCAGGTTCTGCTGCTTGGTGTCTAGGTGGGACATGAGGGCAAGGAAATGTATAGTACAGAGCATGAGCATACTGAGATGTTTCATAGATAGTCCAAATGTATAACATGCAGCCGGTTTGAAAGGTGCACAGTGAGGAAGGTGCTTGCAGAGTCCAGGGAACAGGGTACCTGTAATTCTGCTGCTGGGTTTGATGCATATTCATTACGATGATATGATTACATTTTTAAATTACATCCCATGATTTTTCTCTGCATATATCATCAACTGGTTTGAACTCAGGACTTTCAGATCAACACCACAGACTTCTACCACTTGATCTCACTGGGTATGTCTACACTGCAAGTAGACACCCCCAGCTGGCCTGTGCCAGCTGACTCAGGCTCATGGGGATCAGGCTGCAGGGCTATTTAACTGCAGTGTAGACGTCCGGGCTTGGGCTGGAGCGCAGGCTCCAAGACCCTGCGAGGTGGGAGGGTCACAGAGTCTGGGCTCCAGCCCAAGCCCAGAAGCCTACACTGCAATTAAACAGCCCTGCTGCTTGAGTCCCTGAGGCCCAGTCAGCTGGCACGGGCCAGCCACGGGTTTTTAATTGCAGTGTAGACAAACCCAAGGAAGCAGTAAGTGGAAGCAGAAGTATCCAGTCGAGCCTACGGACCAGGCACGAGAGGGTAGCGTGACATACTTTGCTAGCAGGTTACACAGCTGCTTGCTTGTGAGCACAGAACTGTGGGTATCAGGATTCTCAGGCTCTCTCCTCCTACATTCTCTCTAACCAAACAGCACTTCTGCACTCTCATTGCAGACCATCCTCAAATCCCCACCACTTCTTTGCCACTCTCACGTCCATCCTTAAACTCTCCCCTCTCCTGTCATTTCCACTTTTCCATTCAAAATCTTGCTGATTTTTTCGGCAAGATTAGAAAAGGCCACCCTTTCCTTTCCTTTTGCTATCTTCTCCTTTTTCACTATCACTGAAGCCGGGATCCCTCACCTGTAGCTTTCCTCCACTAACCATTTCAGCAGCCCCACATCCCATCCAAGTGTGTCATAGAATCATGGAAGATTAGGGTTGGAAGAGACCTCTGGAGGTCATCTAGTCCAACCCCCTGCTCAAAGCAGGACCAACTCCCACTAAATCATCTCAGCCAGGGCTTTGTCAAGCTGGGCGTTAAAAACCTCTAAGGATGGAGATTCCACCACCTCCCTAGGTAACCCATTCCAGTGCTTCACCACCCTCCTAGTGAAATAGTGTTTCCTGATATCCAACCTAAACCTCCCCCACTGCAACTTGAGACCATTACTTCTTGTTCTGTCATCTGCCACCACTGAGAACAACCTAGCTCCATCCTTTCTGGAACCCTCCTTCAGGTATTTGAAGGCTGCTATCAAATCTCCCCTCACTCTTCTCTTCTGTAGACTAAATAACCCCAGTTCCCTGAGCCTCTCCTCATAAGTTATGTGTCCCCCTTCATCATGTTGTTGGGGACACTGGGGCATGGCCACTAGGTAACTCGAGGGGATGGAAGACCACGAGTGTCGATGAAGCTCCCTCGCACTAGGCCCAAGTCTCCTTGGCCCCCCGCCTGGAGGCACTCGCAGCAGTTATGCTGAGGATCTGCAACAATATGTTGCAGAGTCAGACTGCCTGAAACTAAACAAGGCCAAACAGGGCAGATATGGAAGAAAAATGCTGAATAAAGCAGCTTTATGTATAGTTTAACAAATGATACAGAGAACAAGGGAACTAGCTGGGAACTGGATTGGCTGGCTATATGGATACTTAGGGCAGCTTGCTATTGGATAAGTATGCTGGAAAAAAAGGATGTATAAAAGCCTGTGTAACTTCCTGCTCTGTGTGCAGGATATGAGATTCTATTCTCCCTGTACCTTTTTGCAGCTGCAAATAAACTTTTCTGCTTCTCCACCCCGTTGTGATTATTGGGTGTAGCACACCGGGTAGCGAACCAACCCGAGCTGTTGTTTAGCCTCTCGGCACTGGGTGCCGGCAACAATGTTCTCCTTTGCCCCACTCTCCCCCTTCCTATCCTCCCTCATTCCCACCTTCTTCCTTACCTTCATCCCACACCTTCCCTCTTGCTCTTACTTATCCCTGCTCTCTACCTCTCTGCCATCAACTCCACCATGCAACTTTGCACTCTCTCTCTCTCTCTCTCTCTGAGTGTGCCTCTGTCTTTATCTATGTGGTTATGTGATTATGGCAGTGGTGGACTAGAGTTCAGGAGCCCAGGGTTGCACACTGCAAAATTGCCACGCAGTAGCAGCTCCTGGGGTTCAGGAGTGTAAGTACACCTACAGAAATCACACCTGGATATGCACTGACTTGCATGGGCAGGACCACCTGGGGCAGAGTGTGCAAAAACATCCATCCCAAGATACCCCACACCTGGCCCCCATTTTTTAAGTTCTCCCGTGATCCTGTATTACCCTTGCAAAGTCCCAGCGCCGGCTACTCCACCTAGCAACAGGTCTCACCCCCCAATAAAAAATTCAGGCGGGGAGGGCAGCAGCCAATCGAAATATGATTTTGCCCTGGCCAATCATTAGGCTCCAAGCTCAGCCTCCTCTGCCAATTACAGTGCCAGAGAAAGAGTGTTTTTTTCTACCCAGCAACATGGAACATGTGGCAATCACAAAACCACACCAATGGAAATATCAGGTGGGCAGAGCCAGCCCTCACTGCTATCCTGCCTAGCAATGTCTCACAAAGGGCCTAAGGCGGTAACATCAGGACAGATTTAGCCAATCAGGAAAGGAAGCAAGGTGACTGACAGACCAATATTAACCCCTTGAGGAAGCCAGTGCTGCAGGCTGCTGGTTTGCTGTCCTTGCCTAAGTAATGGAATTTGGGTGAAGACAGCTCCCCCACTGCACTGAGAGGGGGTGAGGCTGGGAGTATTCAGCAGATCTTGGCTGGATCTAGGATGCCCTCACTGATCAGGAGGGCAATTCTTGCAGGTGCTGAGGCTGCTGAATACCTTGTGTGCGTTTTCCTGGACCACAGTGTCCTGTATCCACTGTCCTCGAGAGTATCTCCTGGGATGCCCAGCTGAAGTCATCAACAGCTGGTATCAGAGCCACTGTAACTGTCTTGTCCAGGGACAAAGAAGATTCTTCTGGTGGTGAAGGCAGCTGGAGCATTTCCCTCACTGCTTCTATCACATCTTCAGAGACTCCCTCCAGTTCTGACGGGGGTGCTCTGGCCAGCAACACCAGAGGCAACTGAAATCTTCTCCTCTTTGCTGAGACATGGGAGGGGACCCTGCTCCAAGATCTATGGGAGGGCTGGCCAATGAGGCCATGGTGGCAGGTTGTACTGATATTGGCATAACTGGGTATGCCCCATCCAATGCTAGTTCTGCACCAGGACTCAGTACTGCATGCTTCAGAGTCCCCTTGGCGGTATCGACCTCACTCCTCAGGTGAGGGTCCCTGCTCAGAGTGGCAGAGAAGGAGTATATTGGTGACAGGGATGAAAAGTAGCTCTCAGGAAATGGCAATGCTGATAGTTGTGACAATGGCTCCAATGCTAGGGCCGATGGTGCCAACATCAATGTTGATGCCTCTACCAGCATTGGGTCTGGTGCCAGTCAAGGGCATATTTTGAAACTCAGAGGGGCTCCAGTTTTGAAGTTATGAAGTGTAGAAAACTGATAAAGAAAGTTACAGACATCAAGAAAAAATGCATGGCTGGCAGGGGCAAGGACAATAAGGAGTTTTGTAAGTATATGAAGAACAAAAGAAATCCTAGCAATGGTATAGGCCCATTACTAGATGGAGATGGTAACATTGTTAATAATGATGCTGAAAAGGCAGAAGTGTTCAATAAATATTTCTGTTCTGTATTTTAAAAGAAGCAGGATGACATACTCATATCACATGAGGATGACAAAGTATTTTCAAGAACTTAGTAACTAGGAAGCATGTTAACCAATATCTATAAAGCACAAAATAATTTAAATCACCAGGTCCCCAGCACCCAAGAGTCATAAAAAAGTGTTGGCTGAGGATATCTCTGGCCCACTGGTGTTCATTTTTAATAAAGCTTGGAATATTGGGGTGCGATGGGGTACTCATCTCCTGAATGCCTCCTATTGGCTGGGTGTGGTACTGCAATCCTCTTTTCCCCACTCGTGGTACCCTCTATAGGTTGTCAGTCACACTAGGCAGGTCTTCAGTGGCTCAGCCCTCTGGCCAACTCACTGTCCTCAACAGATGAACCCCTTCCGGGGTAGCAAATGTCCAACAAACTATCTGCCCACATGAGGGTCTTCAGACCCACCTCTGGGACCTTTAAATCCAGTCTCTTCACTCAGGCTTCTAAAGGAAACTTGTCCCCTTCTTGGGGCTTAGGCCACTTTGCTAGTGGCCTGTGGAGGAACACAGGCCCACCCACTACTCCAGGTCCCAACCCAGGAATCCTATAAACTGCAGCCACATACTGCTGCCTCCGGTGTGCTGCTGCTGTTCCCTGGGCCTTTTCCCACATAGCCCCCTTCTCTTCACCCATCCCTTAGGGCTGAAGTTCTCAGATCTTCTTCCTCCTCACAGACCACAAGTAGCACCAGAACCCTCCCTCTAGTTCTCCCTCAAGCTCCTGTGACCAGCAAGGCGCACCCTGCCTTGCTCCTCTGGGCCCAGCTAGGAACTGACCTGCTCAGGCCCAGCAGCAGCTTTTATTTTATCCTGCGGGGCTCTGATTGGCTGCTTCTATGCAACCCCTTGAAGCAGGCCTGGAGGGCCCACCTTCACTGCTCCTTTCCTGAGGCAGGATGTGGTAAGACCACAAGGCCTCCAGCAAGGGGCCTTGAAGGGCCAGGTACATCCTGTCACATGGGAAATTCCCGAAGACTGGAAGAGTGCTAATGTTGTGCCACGTTTCCAAAACAACAAGCAGGATGACACAGGCAACTATAGGGCAGTTAGCTTGATATTAGTCCCCGGCAAAATAACAGAATAGCTGATACAATTAATTCAATTAATAACAAAATTAAAGGACAGAAATATAATTAATGCCTCTCCAGAGGCTTTTATTTTAAATAGATTTTGTCAAACAAACCTGAATTCATTCTTTGATGTGATTGCAAGTTCGGTTGACAAAAGCAGACGTAAGACATTTAGACTTTTGTAAGGTGTTTGGCTCAGTACTGCATGCCAATGTGATTCTAAAAATTAGCATGAACACAATACCAATACAGCACATGTTACATGGATTAAGAACGTTTTTGTCGATGATATGGAATTAAATACAAAATCACTGCTGATAAAATTTTCAGATGACACCAAGACTGGCAGAGTGCTAAATAGCAATGAGGATAGGGCAATCATACAGAAGGAACTGGACCAGTTGGTAACGTGGTGTGACATTATCTGATTAAAATATGACCATGTAGATCAGGGGTGGGCAAACTACGGCCCGTGGGCTGGATTCGGCCCTTGGGATTGCCACCGCCGTGGGCCCTGCACTGCTTCTGGGAGCGGCGTGGGGACAGGGCAGGCAGGCAGGCAGGGAGCCTGCCCTGGCCCCACTGTATGCTGCTGCCACCCCGGAGCCGCTCCAGGTAAACAGCGCCAGGCCGGAGCCTGCACCCTAAAACCCTCCTGCACCCCTCACCCCAACTCCCTGCCCTGAGCCACCTGCTGGACCCTACCTGCACCCCTGCCACACCCCGCCTCCACCCCAACCCCCTGCCCTGAGCCCCCTGCCGCGAGCCCCCTGCCGCACTTCTCCCTGCACCCCTGCCCCGAGCCCCCTCCCGCACTCCGCACCCCCTCCTGCACCCCAACCCCCTTCCCTGAGCCCCCTCATATGCTCCGCACCCCTCCTCTGCCCCAATCCCCTGCCCTGAGCTGCTTCCTACACACCGCACCCGCTCCCACACTCCACACTCCCTCCCGCACCCTAACCCCCTGCCCCAGTCCTACATTCATGGCCCTGCATGCAATTTTCCCACCCAGATGCGGCCCTTGGACCAAAAAGTTTGTCCACCTCTGATACAGATCATTGTTGCTATCACTGTTATATAACTGCAACAAATACTGTGTGAAGGTTGTCAATTAAGGTGTCTCTAGAAAGGCTATGATTTGCTGAATATGATTATGCTATTTGTATGCATGTAACACTTTGTATTTGAAGTTATGAGCATTGGTTCTATACCTGGATCTCAAATGTTTGTGCCTGGGGTAGTGCCCACAAGGTAGTTAGCCAGCACACCTTGGAGGAACTATTGAAATTGAGTGGCCCATCAAAAGAACATTTAACTTACAATGGAAGACGCCCACCTACCCTGAATGGACTTTCCTGTGAACATGCTGTTTGAAGTATAGGTAATGGCTTCTACTGTGTCTAATCATGCATGGACATGTGACTTGCCCATGTGACTCCAAACATTATCTTGTCATCTGTGATTTTCCACTAGCTGTGCTGAGTTCTTTGTTTGAAACAATGGGTTTCCCTCCACATGGCAGAAGCTATAAAAGGCCCTGGAAACCCCTCCATGTTGCCTCTTTCCTGCTCAAACCTCTGGACTATGTATGGACTTATACTAATGGGAGCATTCTAACCAAGGGATCGAGGACCTTCCATTGATTTGGAAGCAACCAGAGACTTGACTTAAGCCAGCAGTTTATTCCATCACCGCTACAAGCCTGAACGAAGAACTCTGCAATTATTTTATGTACTTGATTCCTTTAACCAATTTTAACTTTCACCTTTCTTTCTTTTCATTTATAAATAAACCTTTATATTGTGCATACTAAAGGATTGGCAACAGCGTGATTTTTGGGTAAGATCTGAGTAATATATTATTGACCTGGGTGTGTAGCTGGTCCTTTGGGATCAGAAGAAGCTTTTGTTTGATTAAATTGGTTTTAAAGAACCACTCATCTCTAAGTCTAGTGTTTACAGTGGTGATACAAGGACTGGAATGCCTAAGGAAACTGCTTTTATGACTTCTTGTTACCCAGTGTGGTGAAACAGAAGTTTACTTTTGTTGCTGGTTTGGTATATCTCATGGGAGAATAACCACTAGTCTGGGGTATGTCCGCCCTATTTCTCAGCAGTTTGTCCTGAATTTGGTATTCTCAGTCGTGACCCACAAAGGCACTGTTACACCTGGGTGCATGCAAACAATTTGCACTTGAATACAGCCAAATGCAAAACTGTACATCTAGGAACAGGAGATGCAGACCCTAGTTATAAAATTGAGGCTGTATCCTGAAACTAGTGACCATCCAACAGATTTAGGGGCTATAGTTGACAAACATTCAATATGAGTTCCCAGTGTGATGCTGTGGCAAAAAGGGTTAATGTGATCCTTGAACATATAAACAGGAGTGTAGTGTGTATGCCCCTGGTGAAACTGATAATGGAATACTTGTACAAATGTGGTGTCCACATTTTAAACAAAACATTGAAAATTTTACAGAGGGTTCACAGACGAGCCACAAAAATTATTTGAGGGCTGGAAAAAATGTTTACAATGAGAGGCTTAAAGAGCTCCACCTGCTTAGTTTATCAAAAAGACTGAGAGGTTATTTGATTCCTGTGTATAAGGGCCTCCACGGGGAGAAAATATCAGGTGTGAAAGAGCTCTTTAATCTAGTGAGAAAGGCCTAACAAAGAACTAATGGCTGGAAGTTGAAGTCAACCAAATTCAAATTAAAAATAAGTCAGATTTTCTAACAGAGAGGGTGATTAACTCTTGGAACAATTGCCATCTCTTTAAGTCTTCAGATCAAGATTGGATGCCTTTCTGGACAAACACCAGTGACTGGGCTCAATACAGGGATAAAGGGGAGAAATTTTATGGCCTGTACTATATAGGATGTTAAACTAGATCAGCCGTTCTCAAACTGTGGACCAGGACCCCAAAGTGGGTCACAACCCCATTTTAATGGGGTCGCCAGAGCTGGCTTCAACTTGCTGGGGCTTGGGGCTGAAGCCTGAGCCCCACTGCCTGGGGCCAAAGCTGAAGCCCGAGGGATTCAGCCCTGGGCGGCGGGGCTCAGGTTACAGATCCTCTGGCTGGGGCTGAAGCCCTTGTGTTGGGTCGCCCACAAAGTTATATAAGTATGATAGAATTATAAATATGTAGTAGTAGAAATAAAGATAGACAAAAGAGTATATAGGTATTGTAAAAAGGTATGAACATCCGTTCCATGCTGCTGAATTTCACTCTGTAACAAATGCAAGGCCAAAGTGCGAATTATTTCAGGCCAGTACAGGACAAAGAGTCTGTGCTGGAAAGTGATAAGAACTTTGAGGAAACAATGCTGTTCTTTAAAACAACACCCTGATGCTCTTCCCCCGCGGGGACCCCTTGTCATGCCTATGTAAATCTTCGTATCCGAAGAGGGAAAAACAGATAGTGGGATAAAACTTGTTAAATGAATCAAGAGTCACAGATTGTGTTGTTAAGTAAAAGAATGAATGATGAGTGCATGGAATTGAGAGCCTGAAGCAGGGAAATAATTGGTTAGTAAATGGTGCCAGCCTAATCCTAAGAATTTCAACCTTGATATCGATGGGCTGAAGAATATGCAAAGTGGAGATAACCGGATGACCCCCGGAGGGAGAACCGGAACCCAAAACGCATCAAGGAAGAACAAGAAGATAACACCTAGCCCTCATGGAGCCGTCATGGATGTATCACCTGCTGATTGAGCTGATTGATGGTCATCTCAATTGTAAATTCAGCATGATGAAGCAACTTCCATAGACTTGTATTGAACCAGAGACCTATAAAAATTGGGTCCAGGGACTGTGTTCTTTGAGTCTGGTTCTACGACCACCCTCCAGGAGCATCGGATGCGCATCTGACAACGACTTGGCTCCACTCTCCTGTCCAGGCCACCTGGCCAGTGACTTGGCACGAGCAACATCTAGGCTGGTAACTATAACAACCTTTATGTAGAACCTGCATGTGAATGTCTGTGTGTGTGAATGGATCTATATAGAAATTGCATATAGGAATATTTTGTTGTATTTACAATAAACGTGGCAATTTGCCTTGTCCCTCTTACAAGATCCTGTTGGTATCATTTTTATTAGTGTAACACTTGGGCTTCGGCTTTGACCCCTACCCTTTCCAGGGAATTGTGGCTCAGGCTTTGGCTTTGGCTCCCCAGTTGGGACAGTGGGAATCATACAGACTCAGGCTTCGGTCCCCCCTCCTGGGGTCATGTAGTAATTCTTTTTGTCAGAAAGGGGTTGCGGTGCATTGAAGTTTGAGAACCCCTGAACTAGATTATCTAATGTTCCCTTCTCACCTTAAATAGATGAATATATTAATTAAAATCTATGAATATTCTGGTCTATGGCCTTGTCTATCTTGAGACTTTAGCTACTGATATAACTGGGATTTTAGCCAGAGTGCAAACTCCCTTCTGTATGATACAATTTATACAGGTGAAGCCTGATTATCACCAGGGCAGTTTATTCGGGTTTCAATCTCCATCAGTGAAAATAATGGCTTTGCCTTTTTTCACTAGGAGTACCAATGCAATTATCTCAGAAGGGCATTGTGATAGTAATTCATTAATGAGTATGCGGTGCTCAGATATTGTGGTGGTGGGGTCATGTGGGTAAGCAGTGTTCGTGTAGCCATGCTGGTCCCAGGATTTTAGAGAGACAAAGTGGTTGAAATAATATCTTTTATTGGAGCAACTTCTGTTGGTGAGAGAGACAAGCTTTCAAGCTACACAGAGCTCTTCTTCGGATCTCAAGGAGGGCTGAAGAAGAGCTCTGTGTAGGTCAAAAGCTTGTCTCTCTCACCAACAGAAGTTGCTCCAATAAAAGATTTTACCTCACTCACCTTGTCCCTCTAATGTAAGTAAGTTGATAGATAGTGACTCTGTCTCTGTTTACACAGTGCCCTTCATCCTGCTATCCCTTTGTCCAGCACATGTCCTATGTAAGCCCCTGGGGCAGGGCTCTGTGTTTTGAGTCCATGCAGATTTCAGTTCACTCATGGCTTACTGTGGCTGGCATGGCAATTCTCCTATCCCCAGCTCCTCACTCACCTGAGACTTCAAAAATGATGGGAGAAGCGGAGTCAGTATTTGTGCCTGGCACCTCATAATTGGTGACGCTGTCCAAGCTTCCATCATCGGCAATGCTGACACCTCTCAGCACTAGGGTGGCAGGGTCTGAGGAGAATGATCCGGCAAAGGCACCCGGAAATCCACCCACAGCTTCCTCTATATAATGACAGTCCAAGACCACATCCACAGAGCGTAATTGGGACCCCGGGGCCAGCTCCACTGGCAGCTCTGCTGAGAAGGAAAAGAACCAGCTGAGAGGTGGGGTGTACACACATACACACACATACCTGCTGCCCCATCGGGACAAGACATTTGGCACTGACATCTTGCCCTTTGCTGGGGCAGCCCTATAGAAACGGGGATGATCCAGGTGAGCCCTGGGGCACGCTACCACCACACAATTCCCCTCCTTCCCTGAAACACCTCCCCTGAAGTACCTCTTCCCAGTTTGGTATTACTTCCCTGTCCCCCACTGCCATCATCCTTTTGGAAGACCCCAAGCACCCCCCCATGATTATCAGCTTATACTATCACACCTCCCTCTGGTCCGTCCATCGTTGGGGGGGGGGGGCACGGGGGCTCACTTGTCTAATCCCTTCTGGGACACAAGCTGCTAATCAAACTGTTCCCCCTCTTGCCCCCTGAGCCTATAACGCAGGGGTGGCCAAACTGTGGCTCATGAGCCACATGCGGCCCTTTTACCGTTAAAGTGCGGCTCACGGAGCTCCCCCTCCCTTCCCCCCATTCTCCACTTAACAGACTGGGGGGTGGGGAGGAGCTCAGGCCCTCTGCCTTGCAGCAGGGTGGTGAGGTAGGGGCTTCTGCCCAGAGGGGAGGCGGGTCTCAGGGCTTCAGCGGAAGCAGGGCTGAAGGACCAAGGGGAGCCCTGGCAGGTGCGCCCTGGCTCTGGAACTTCTGAAGATTGTGCTATGCGGCTGGGAGGGTTTGGCCACCCCTGCTATAATGGGCCTTCTGAAGAGGCATCCCTGTAGACCAGCCAGAATCCCTGACACCTCCTAAACTCACCAGCCTTCAGAGCCAGCACTCCAGAGATGAGGATGAGCCCTAGATTCATTCTGTGCCCCAAACAAGGGGTTCCAGACACCCTAAAACATCAGGCGTCTGTGCTAGAATCAAACTCTGAATGAGTCTTCAGACTGCCAGCGACTTTCGTTTCACTTTCACTCTGACAACCAAAAACAGACTGGAGAATATTAACTCCTTCCTTACCTAAGAGAAAAGAAAAGGAGTACTTGTGGCACCTTAGAGACTAACCAATTTATTTGAGCATGAGCTTTCGTGAGCTACAGCTCACTTCATCGGATGCATACTGTGGAAATCGCAGAAGACATTATATACACAGACACCATGAAACAATACCTCCTCCCACCCCACTCTCCTGCTGGTAATAGCTTATCTAAAGTGATCATCAAGTTGGGCCATTTCCAGCACAAATCCAGGTTTTCTCACCCTCCGCCCCCCCACAAACAAACTCACTCTCTTGCTGGTAATAGCCCATCCAAAGTGACCACTGTCTTCACAATGGGTATGATAATCAAGGTGGGCCATTTCCTGCAGGAATCCAGGTTCTCTCACCCCCTCACCAAAAACCACACACACAAACTCACTCTCCTGCTGGTAATAGCCTATCCAAAGTGACCACTCTCCTTACAACCTGCATGAAAATCAAAGTGGGCCATTTCCAGCACAAATCCAGGTTTTCTCACTCCCCCGGGAGAGTGAGAAAACCTGGATTTGTGCTGGAAATGGCCCACTTTGATTTTCATGCAGGTTGTAAGGAGAGTGGTCACTTTGGATAGGCTATTACCAGCAGGAGAGTGAGTTTGTGTGTGTGGTTTTTGGTGAGGGGGTGAGAGAACCTGGATTCCTGCAGGAAATGGCCCACCTTGATTATCATACCCATTGTGAAGACAGTGGTCACTTTGGATGGGCTATTACCAGCAAGAGAGTGAGTTTGTTTGTGGGGGGGCGGAGGGTGAGAAAACCTGGATTTGTGCTGGAAATGGCCCAACTTGATGATCACTTTAGATAAGCTATTACCAGCAGGAGAGTGGGGTGGGAGGAGGTATTGTTTCATGGTGTCTGTGTATATAATGTCTTCTGCGATTTCCACAGTATGCATCCGATGAAGTGAGCTGTAGCTCACGAAAGCTCATGCTCAAATAAATTGGTTAGTCTCTAAGGTGCCACAAGTACTCCTTTTCTTTTTGCGAATACAGACTAACACGGCTGTTACTCTGAAACTTACCTAAGAGAGGAGCTGGATAGCCTGAAACACTTGAGAACTAGATAATGGGAGACCGCAGGTTAGGATTGAGGGGCATCAGCAAAGCTGGGGGTGGGAGGCTGTTTTACTCTCTGAATTGTTTTTTTTAGATAAAACTCTCCTGTGTCAGTCTCTTCCAAAACCCATTTTGTGCCACGTTTCCTTTTTTTTGAGAACCCCAAGCTTCTGTGAAGCCTTTTGAATCTGGGTTCAGATGCATTTTTAAAAGATTTGTGCTCACAAAAAAGTTTTTGCTGATCATTCTTCAGCTGAATAGAAGTGTTTGAAAGGCGTCCTTGTGGCCCCTTAGAGACTAACACATTTATCTGGGCATAAGCTTTCGCGGGCTAGCCCCCGCTTCCTCACTAGCACGGCTACCACTCGGAAACCAACTGGAAAAGACACCCCAGCCACCTCCTTGAGTCCCACCATACCCTTATCTCCGGTGTCTCTGAAGCAGAAACATCAGAGCTCCTCGCCCCCACCTCCCAGCCGGGTCCAGCTACGAGCGGCTGGGAGGAGGACCACGGCCACGTCACAGCATCCCGGCCCCGGGGCTCGGCGCGATCTCCCTTGGCCGGGGGGGTGCAGCGTCCGCGGTGAAATCCTTCCTCTCCTGGGCGCGTTCAGCCTCTTCCCCTACGTGCCGGGCGGCGGCTGCGCTGCAGTCTGTGCCCACAGCTGTGTGGGAGCGAGACCCGGGCGGGGGAGGCTGCGCCGCTGTCTCTTCACAATGGGCCCCGCGGCCGCATCCTGCCGGCGCCCGGGCGCTCCCACGCGGGGCAGAGACACCCGGCGGCTGCCCCGCTCCGCCTGCGGGCGCCACCTGGCCGGGCCCGGGGTCGAAGCGCTGCGGCGGGCGCGCCTCGCCCCCCCGCTGGCCGCACCCCCGGGCCGCGGCGCCGGCCGCTGTGTGGCTCTGCGAGCGGCGCTGCCGGGCGGGCGCCGGGGGCTCGGGCTGCGGGAAGTGGCCGCTTCTGCCAGGACACAGCGTATCCGCAAGTGCTGCGAACTGTGCCACGGACACAGACAAGAAGAAGCTGCCGTGCACAGACCAGCAGAAACCACACAGAAGGCGCGGAGAATACAGACACAGTGAGTACACACAAGTGAAGGCCACATAAAGCCGTTAAACTAGAAAAGGCTATTTTCAAAAAAAAAAAAAATCCGGAAGAGGGAGGACTGTAAGCCAACCCCACCTTTATCTTTCTGTTGTAATCCTGCTGGAGATGGGAACAAACCTTCCAGATCTATATGAAAACTTCGGGAGCAGATACAAAAGAACCGGGGATAAGAGTAGCCATTTTACCGGAAGCTCTGGAAGTTTATAACATTCTTACAGCAGCCAGCTGAAAATGCTTCTCTTTTGGATGAGATCTTCACAAGGCTTAGGAACTATGGTAACCGTAAGAAAAATGTTGTGTTTGAACGGCACCAGTTCTGTCGTGGCCTCACCTACACTTAGGGGAAGACCAGATAGACAAATATGTCACAGAGCTGAGGCAAAAAGCAAGCATTTGAGTTTGGAAATACTGAAAAGAATATTCTCAGCTCCAGTACTGTGCTTAGGTTTCAGAGTAGCAGCCGTGTTAGTCTGTATTTGCAAAAAGAAAAGGAGGACTTGTGGCACCTTAGAGACTAACCAATTTATTTGAGCATAAGCTTTCGTGAGCTACAGCTCACTTCATCGGGAGCTGTAGCTCAGGAAAGCTTATGCTCAAATAAATTGGTTAGTCGCTAAGGTGCCACAAGTCCTCCTTTTCTTTTTCTGAGTACTGTGCTTAGTGTCACTGATAAAGGGCTAAAGGAAAGGTTGTTGAGGAAAGTGGAAACCTGATTTGGGCTTGCAGAAAGGAATAGGCATTCGCAGAGCCTCACAAGCTGCAAAGACACAACTAGAGATCCCATCTGGGCCACATACTGACAAGCTTGTAGAGGCTGTTACACAAAAGAATACTTATGGGGAGGGCCCAGCGGCTGGTGAGTCAGAGCAAAGCAGGCATACCAACCACTCACACAAAAACTCTGTACACACTGTGCTACAACACACCTAGCCTATGGAAAAATATGCCACAAATGTGGAAAATTAAATCACTATTCTATATGCAGAGCAACACACTTACCCAAAAGGCAAAGCCACAAATCTCTGACTGAACTAGAATGCGAACAGTCTCTTTTTGTGTATACAGTGTCACAGGGAAACAGAAATCCTATAGCTCTGTCAGAAATCATA
>NW_025111266.1:0-3063 GCF_015237465.2 Chelonia mydas | reverse complement strand
CCTGACCAAAATGACCAATGAGGAGACAAGATACTTTCAAAAGCTGGGAGGAGGGAGAAAAACAAAGGGTCTGTGTCTGTCTGTATGATGCTTTGGCCAGGGACAGAACAGGAATGGAGTCTTAGAACTTAGTAAGTAATCTAGCTAGGTATGTGTTAGATTATGATTTCTTGAAATGGCTGAGAAAGAGCTGTGCTGAATAGAATGACTATTCCTGTCTGTGTGTCTTTTTTGTAACTTAAGGTTTTGCCTAGAGGGATTCTCTATGTTTTGAATCTAATTACCCTGTAAGGTATTTACCATCCTGATTTTACAGAGGTGATTCTTTTTTTTTTTTTTACTTCTATTAAAAGTCTTCTTGTAAGGAAACTGAATGCTTTTTCATTGTTCTAAGATCCAAGGGTTTGGGTCTGTGGTCACCTATGCAAATTGGTGAGGATTTTTACCAAACCTTTCCCCCCAAAATCCCCCAACCTTTGCACCCCACTTCCTGGGAAAGATGTGTCCAAACTACGTTTTTCTCAGGAACCCAGATAAAGTTTGGTGGTGGCAGTGGAAATCCAAGGGTAAAATAATTTGTACCTTGGGGAAGTTTTAACCTAAGCTGGTAAAAGTAAACTTAGGAGGTTTTCATGCAGGTCCCCACATCTGTACTCTAGAGTTCAGAGTGGGGAAGGAACCTTGACAGGCGGCCAGATATACACAAATGAAGCTTGTGGATAACACTGATCTTTTTAGCTCTAGGATGTAATCCAGGATAAGTGGTAAAGTAGCACTAATTGCTGAGACATGTTTGGTGTCGCACCAAGTCCAGAATCTTTTCCATTTATGTAGGTAAGTGTAGCGTGTGTCGAATGACTGCTAATTACAATATTCTCCTTTACCTTTTGCGAACAGACCCTCTCCGTATACTGGAACCATGAAGGAGCCATGCCTTCAGATGGAGAAGTTTTAGATTTGGATGGACAATTTGACCTGCATCCTGTGAGAGGAGATGTGGAGTCAACTGCAGGGTGATTGGTGGACAGACTGCCATGTGTAAGAGGTAAGGATACCATATGTGTCATGGCCATGTTGGGGCTATGAGAATGACTCTGGCTCATTCCACTTGTATCTTGTGAAGCACTTTGAGTAGTAGGGAGAAGGGTGGAAAGGTACAGAGGAGAGGTGCATCCCTTGTAATGAGGAGGGCGTCCCCCAGAGACTGGTAACCCAGACCTGCTCTTGAGCAGATGTGTGGGCATTTGGCATTTTTGGGTGTGGCAAAGAGATCTATGTCTGGGAATCCCCAGTGGCCGAATATGTGCTGTATGGGTCTTGTGTCTGTCTCCTACTAGTCTTCTTGTGAGAACCTCCTGCTCAGTGAGTCTGCTGTGATGTTCTGGTGTCCAGGTAGGCATGTGGCAGAGATGTTGATGCCATGTTGGATGCACCAGTTCCACAATTTTAGTGCTTCTGTACACAGGGATTGAGACCTCACTCTGCCCTGTCTGTTGATATGAAACATGCAGGCGATGTTGTCTGTCATTATTCTTATGGTCTTCTGTCTGATTATTGATAGAAATTGTAGGCATGCATTGCGGACTGCATGTAATTCTAGGAGGTTGATGTGCAATGTGGATTCCGAAGGGACCACTTGTCCTGTACTCTGTAGGTCTGTCGATGCACTTCCTAACCGAAGTACTGAGGTGTCGGTCTTCAGTAGCAAGGACTGGTGGTGGTTGTAGGAAGAGAACCCCCATGCAGACATTCTGGGATTGTGTCCACCAGTCTAATGAGTCCTTGACTTTGAGTGTTAGCGAGAGAAATTTGTTAAGGCTGTGTCTGTGGGGTACGTACACTGTGCGTAGCCATCCCTGGAGGCACCACATATGTAATCTGGCATGTTTTCTCAGAACATGGTCACTGCCATATGACCAAGCAACTGTAAGAAAGTTGTGGCAGAGATCTATGGGCTGGTCCTCACAGTGAAGATGAGACTGATTATTGCAGAAAAATCTGTGAGCTGGGAGGAAGGTTCTCGCCTCTATCACATCTAGTTTGGCTCCAATAAACTCCAGTCGTTATGCTGGGGTCAGTGCTGATTTTTGTATATTTATCTGGAAGCAGAGTCTCAAGAAAAGGTCCATCATTTTTCTTATGGCTTTGAGCGTGTTGACTGTGGATGGGGCCTTGATGAGGCAGTATTCTAGGTATGGGAATATTATAATTCCTTGTTTGCGGAGGTGTATTACCACCACTGCCAGGACTTTGGAAAATACTGTGTGTACTGTAGAAAGGCCAAAGGGTAATACCTTGTATTGATAATGGTCAGACCCCAGAACAAATCTGAGGAACCTCCTGTGGGAAGGGTGTGTGATAATATGGAAGTATGCATCTTGGAGGACGAAGGCCGAGAACCAGTCCCCCTGTCCCAGTGCTGGGATTACTGTTGATAGTGTGACCATCTTGAACCGCTGTAGTTTGATAAACTTGTTGAGGTTCCACAAGTCTAGAATAGGTCTCCCCCCACTGGATTTCTTTTGGATTAGAAAATAGTGGCAATAAAAGCCTTTCCCTCTGTGCTAGAATTGGACCAGTTTCACAGCTCCCAGTCACGGAAGGTGGTTTATTTCTTCTCGGAGAAGGTGCTTGTGAGAAGGGTCCCTGTCAAGGTTCCTTACCCCACTCTGAACTCTAGGGTACAGATGTGGGGACCTGCACTGAAAAACCCCCTAAGCTTATTTTTACCAGCTTAGGTTAAAACTTCCCCAAGGTACAAACTATTTTACCTTTTGTCCCTGGACCTTCTTGCTGCCACCACCAAGCGTCCAACAAAAATAACAGGGAAAGAGACCACTTGGAAAGTCTTTCCCCCAGAAATCCCCCCAAGCCCTACACCCCCTTTCCTGGGGAAGGCTTGATTAAAAATCCTCACCAATTTGCATAGGTGAACACAGACCCAAACCCTTGGATCTTAAGAACAATGAAAAAGCAATCTGGTTCTTAAAAGAAGAATTTTAATTAAAGAAAAAGTTAAAGAATCACCTCTGTAAAATCAGGATGGTAAATACCTTACAGGGT
>NW_025111265.1:0-3472 GCF_015237465.2 Chelonia mydas | reverse complement strand
TGAATCTAATTACCCTGTAAGGTATCTACCATCCTGATTTTACAGAGGGGATTTCTTTACTTCTATTAAAAGTCTTCTTGTAAGAAAACTGAATACTTTTTCATTGCTCTCAGATCCAAGGGTTTGGGTCTGTGGTCACTTATGCAAATTGGTGAGGATTTTTACCAAACCTTTCCCAGGAAGTGGGGTGCAAGGGTTGGGAGGATTTTGGGGGGAAAGACGTGTCCAAACTACGTTTCCCAGTAAACCCAGTTAGAGTTTGGTGGTGGCAGTGGATATTCCAAGGGCAAAGGATAAAATTAATTTGTACCTCGGGGAAGTTTTAACCTAAGCTGGTAAAAGTAAGCTTAGGAGGTTTTCATGCAGGTCCCCACATCTGTACCCTAGAGTTCAGAGTGGGGGAGGAACCTTGACAGCTGGTCAGACTCCTGGTTTGGGACTCAGGAGGAGAGCCCATGGCTCTGGGTCTCCTCAAGTTGAACTTTGCTGTAACTTCCTGCTTTCTGTGCTAACAAGATTCTGCTCTATGCTGTGTTCCAGACGACTAATAACCCCTTCTGTTTTACACCGCTGGCTGAGAGTCACTCCTGACTGCTGAAGTTGGGGGTGCATGGCCCCTTTGGAAGGCATGTAAGGTTTCCCCAGGTGTCCTATTCAGGTGGCTCACTGCAGGGAGCTTATGGTGTGCGACAGGGATGCTGAATGCTCCGAGGTCAGACCAAGGAGGAGCTGAAGCCCAGGAGGCTTGTCCTAGTGAGAGTGTGCCCCAAGGGGTAGTCACACTGCAAGAGAGTCCTGGTCTGGGGGCTAGTCTTCACCAGACTCACTGCAGCTGCGCTAATGTAGGGCAGTAGTGTAAACACACTATGAAGACCAGAGAGCGCTTTCCTGTCAGCATAATTACTCCACCTCAGTGAAAGGTGGAAGCTATGACAGAATGAGAGTGTGTCCCACTGACTTAGTGCTGGTGCGGACAGCTCAGGGGGGTGGCTTTTTCATATCCGTGACTGACATAAGTGACAACAACTTAAAGCGGAAGCGTAGACAAGCCCTGAACTTCATTCAATGGTTCCAGAGCACCAAGCCCGTGCATCCATGAACTACTATAGGGGGGAAAAAAAGTCCCCAGTGCATCAAACCAACACCATATACCTGGCTAGGCCTCTGGAGAGGGCAGCACCCTTACCTGACCATGGTACTAATTAGGGCTGTCGATTAATCACAGTTAACTCACGCGATTAACTCAAAAAAAATTATTAAAAAAAATGAATCGCACAGTTACATTTCAATTGGTATTCTATTGTGTGTGTGTATTAAACATTTTCGGATGTTTTCTACATTTTCAAATATATTGATTTCAGTTACAACACAGAATACAAAAGGTACAGTGCTCACTCTATTCTATTTATTACAAATATTTGCACTGTAAAAATGATAAACAAAAGAAATCGTATTTTTCAATTCACCTCATACAAGTACTGAAGTGCAATCTCTTTATCGTGAAAGTGCAACTTACAAATGTAGATTTTTTTGTTACATAACTGCACCCAAAAACAAACCAATGTAAAACTTTAGACCTTACAAGTCTACTCACTCCTACTTCTTCTTCACTCAATCACTGAGAGAAACAAGTCTGTTGACATTTATGGGAGATATGCTGCCCACTTCTTATTCACAATGTCACCTGAAAGTGAGAACAGGCTTTGTATGGCACTTTTGTAGCCGGCATTGCAAGGTATTTACATGCCAGAGGTGCTGAACATTCGTATGCCCCTTCATGCCTCGGCCACCGTTCCAGAGGACGTGCTTCCATGCGGATGACACTTGTTAAAAAAAAATAATGGTGTTAAATAACGTGTGACTGAACTCCTTGGGGGAGAGCGGTGCGCCCCCTGCGCTGTTTCACCCACACGCTGCCACAGATTTCCTGTTATAGCAGTCGCGGATGATGACCCAGCACAGGTGTGCTCATTTTAAGAACACTTTCCCTGCAGATCTGACCAAACACAAAGAAGGTACCAATCTGACATTTCAAAGATAGCTACAGTACTCGACCCAAGGTTTAAGAATCTGAAGTGCCTTCCAAAATCTGAGAGGGACGAGGTGTGGAGCATGCTTTCAGAAGTCTTAAAAGAGCAATACTCCAATGAGGAAACTACAGATCTAAACCACCAAAAGAGAAAATCAACCTTCTGCTGGTGGCATCTAACTCAGATGATGAAAGTGAACATGTGTGGGCCACACTGCTTTGGATCGTTATTGAGCAGAACTCATCAGCATGGACACATTATCTCCTGCAAATGTAAACAAACTTGTTTGTCTTAGCAATTGGCTGAACAAGAAGTAAGACTGAGTGTACTTGTAGGCTCTAAAGTTTTACATTGTTTTGTTTGAGAATGCAATTTTTTTTGTACATAATTCTACATTTGCGAGTTCAACTTTCAAGATAAAGAGATTGCACTATATTACTTGTTTTTTGGTCAAGTGAAAAACACTATTTCTTTTGTTTTTTTGTACAGTATAAATATTTGTAATAAAAAATAAATATAAGTGAGCACTGTACACTTTGTATTCTGTGTTGTAATTGAAATAAATATATTTGAAAATGTAGAAAACATCCACAAATATTTAAATGGTATTCTATTATTTTTAAATGTGTGATTACATTTTTTAATTGCTTGACAGCCCTAGCACTAACAGGATATTAACCATGTTGCGTCTGTAGCAAAACGCATTTTGGAGCCAGCCACTGGTAATAAAGTCAATTATGAATTATGGCAAGGACAGGGCCTTAATAAGAACAGTCACTTCACTGGGATGATCCCCAGGAAATTGATTTAGGCCCTGGCTGCACAAGACATGACTGTAGCTTTATAACCAGTTTGTACCCCACACGGCAAATTTGATCTGCTAGTTGGATCATCCATTTCTCCAGACCACAGACATGCTGCAGCTGGGGGACATAGTCCACTACGTCAATGTGGGAACGCACAAACCATGATGCACACTGTGGAGGACTGCAAAATGGCAACTTTCGGGAGGTCTTCATGCCTTGAACATCACTGATAAGAACGCTGGGACTTGGCCGGATTGCATACACTAAATAAATAAAACGAACCACACACAGCTGCAGTTACGCCCCCACTCCAGCCTTCCTGGCTCACAAAGGTTGGGGCATGATGTAGAGTATCTGCACCCAATACACTGCCTAGAAGCATTTGTCTCAGTACACCCAGTCCCCAACCCAACATATTACCCAGCCAGTCTCACACCCACCTTGAAAAACCTAGATATTGTTTCTTGCTGTGATATTGACCCACATCATCCTTTATTGCCTCTAATGTTTGTGTGGTTTTGAATTGCAAGACCACCACTGCACCTGGTTTTGGGTCCCAGAATGAAAGAAGTTGTGAACTGCTGCTCTAATACACAGAAGCATATATTCACCAAACTTAATGCCTATAGCGGAAAG